>NC_031982.2:26941782-27241782 GCF_001858045.2 Oreochromis niloticus
CCTATGAAAAAAGATCAAAACAACAGGTCTTATTATGTTGCTGGATTTTAATCTTTTCCCTGACAGTAACAAAGCAATATATAGAAAATTAACAGCCTGCATAGTCTTTTTTTTACCGCAACCGCAAAGCAACAGGAAACATTAAATGAAAAACGAGTCAAATGTTGTGCTATTTTCCTACTGAGACATATAATCGATCCATTATTGATTAACCAACCTGTCCAGGATTCTTTCGGGAGCTCCCTTCATGACCAGAATATGACCAGAGGGATTGTCCTCCGCTTCATGGATAGAGAGCTGAAAGAAAACGCACAGGAGGAAATGTGAGGACACGACACTGTGGGATTTGTTTTAAAAACAATGCACACATGTGGTTCATTGTGGATTGTCTATCGTCAGTCTGATTTTTTTTTGTTTTATTATTTTTTTATTTTGTTTTCATTGCTGTCATATTTTCCAACTGGTTCAAAAAATAATAATCTCAAGGTTGAATTGACTGAGTGTACCTTGAAAGTCATATGTATGCCTTATGTTGAAGGGGGCATTCATTTACCCAATTGCATGTATTCCTCTGGTGTAGCACCTTGCATTATCCCTTCCCCCATACCTACAGTAGTTTGTGTGCACACACTCACTCACACACACACACACATTCCCCAAGGTAATTTGTATCTGAGTCACAACATATCTAATCTCAGAAAACCAGAGCAAAATTGCTTTATTTCCCCTCCCCTAACACAGACGTGCCTATTTTAAGTCAGGGAACAGGTGCACAAGATGCATGCAGGAAGTACTTTGTTTGCTTCAACACTGCTGCTGTGTAATTCATATGCTGGTTCAAATCTCCACACAAGCTGGGAAAGACTGGGTGTGGAAGAACGAAGCAAACACACATCTCTGTGCGTTAATTGTTGCACTTCCCCTGAGCAAGGTGTTAATGCTCTGCGTGATGGCTTCATATAGTTCAGTATTAACTTTTGGCTCTGTTGGTGTTGACTGTTAGAGGATGGAGTGAAGCATGTGGATTAACGTAAGACCTTTCACAACTGCCTCTCGACTACAGATACTGTATGGGAAATGTTTGTTCAATTTTATTAAAAAATAGCTTCTCCTCAAAATTTTTTAATCCACTTTGGTGAAAAAATAAAAATGCAGAGCATGCTTGTCTTTGCTCAGTCTCATAAGAAGCAACCTTTGCAAATGTTTGATATTGTCTAGCATGATGGCAAATTTTAATTAGGGATGTACATCCTGGTCTTCTCACCTGTTCTTCTCCCAGCATGTTAGGCCTTTTTATTCAGGCACTGTTTATAAGCAGGTTACCAGCCCATTTACAATTCAATAGCATATTCAACATACAATAAATTTACAAATGGAATTTCTGTGCATTGAAAGGCAACAACAGAGCACTTTCTTAGTATCCCAGCCAAGCCAGTTCATAATCCTGATGTATCTTTCTAACATAAATAAAACACATTGCAGAGCTTTAATGCTGCAACAGTTTTTCCTGTGACCAACAATGCTGCGTTTGTGGCTTGTTGGGCAGCTTCCAAGCATGAATGCGTGCAGCAGTGTGAATTTTAAGCAGGGTGTCTCTGGTAAAAGAGCAGACATGTTCAGGCTGCCTCCCCTCAGTAGAAAAAGGTTAAAAAATGAATATGCATGATTTAGTTCTGGCATATAAGGAAAAAATTCTGTTTTTTTCCCTTTCATGGACGTCTTGGAAATCTGTGTGAACACCTCACCACAGCTCTGACAGAGCTGTGAAAGATCATTTAAAGTAAATAGAGGAATAACCTGTTAGTTGAAATGAATGAATGAATAAAATGAATACATTAAAAATAAAACCATTGGAACTGCAACCCAAGAGATCTGGACCCATACTGACATTTTAAAGACTTTGTGCTTGACTTTAACTAAGTTTCATGACATTATTTGGTTTTGTGTAGTCTTGCTCACACTGATTACATAAGAAATCTAGATTCTTACAACACTGAAAAAATTATTTTAATACAAAAATTGACAGAAAAGCAACCAGATTTATGTGATAACATATGTTAGTGAAGCTGTCATAAACATAAAATTGGTCAAGATTAGAAATAAATACCTCCTCTGGCTAGTGTGCAACAATATCTATTTACATAACAGTTACTCCATTACATTTTTAGGTTGCTTAATATATTTATATATACAAAAACCCAGAATGCACCGTGATAAATTTCAGCCTTGTGTTAATTTTCTCATCAGTTCAAGCCCAAAGCCATGACGTGACACTAGTCTCATGCAATACCTGATATTTGTTGGTGGAGTTGAATGGGATCTCTGCCACTTTGGGGTTTGCGGCTCTCATGTCACGAACACTCCCACAGCACACCTCGATGCATTTCAACAGAGCTGACTCTGATGCGTCCCCCGCTGTCTCCCTCTGGGGAAACACACACAGGAGCACATTAGCACAGTCACTAACATATGCATATTAGGAAATGAGTGTTGTCTGTCTCATTGCCTGTGTTTATCGTACTGCAGTGGAGGGAAGCTTTGGCATTATGTGTTATTTAATTGATTAAAACACTAGCTGAGATACCTGAGAGGACTTCCTTTACATCCATTATGTTTCTTATTAATTATGCAGGTAGTGGAGTATGATCTGAATTACCAATGCTGGCCACAACATTGTTGTCTAAGTTAATAACTTAATGTAAAAGAAATGAATGTTTTTCCCTTTTTTTAAAATCTACAAGATGAGGAAGAGTTTTATTAAAACAGCTCAGTTTCTTCAGGAGAAATATAGCTAATTAGTTGGGTACATATGCTGTTTGTAAACTCTCAAGGGCAGCTTCTAAAGGTCTTGATGATTTTCTAAATAAATACTGTTGGAAGAAGACATTTGAGTATTGCCTGTTGGCAATAATCAGTAGCAAAGTGTTTGCGAAGATTGTAGTAAATGAGTAAATTATTTGGTTATATTTTTCCAATAGTGGCGTGAAGAAATAATATACTCGGGGAAATTCAGGGAGAAAAGGTTAATTTTGATGCTCGATCTATTTATCTGGCATGTAGGGCAGCAACAAAGACTTTACACTTCAGTCTGTCCTGGGGCCAGTTTCTCAGCGATGCTCCAGCTGTAGCTGGGGGTCTTCAGGTCTGTTTCCACAGACCACCCACATGTGTGTCGCCGGTGGTGAAGAACTGTCCTTGATGGAGTTATTTTCTCGAATGCCTGAGTAAACCATATTTAATTAAAGCGCTCTTTAAATCATTTGTGCTAGCTGTTATGATGACCTATAAAAACCTGAACCCACTGTTTATAGCTGTGCGAATAAAGGCATGTAAGAGGTGTGTCATTTCCTTAAGATGATAGAAATTCATCTGTTTAATGTTGCATTTTAATCTAAAACGTGATATTTTTCTAACCCAAACCAATTAATTCTACTCTTGCACAAACACTGAGTCCAACAAAACACAAACTTCAGTATAACAAATTATCTCAGATCATATTCAATGAGGTCATTTAGCTTGACGGCAATTTTTTTCTGTGTAGCTACATGTGACCTTAATTCAAAAGAAAAAGCTTCATTAGTCTTAAGATGTGTAAACTGCTTCCACATGAAGACACATACAGAGTAACTTCAAGTATAAGCTACACTATATGTGTTTGTACTATCGCAGATGAAAGACATCCAAAGAGAAAGAACCGTGGCAATATTTTTGGTCATGGCTGGAAAACAGATTTTAATATTGCACACAAAGAGGGCTTCAAAGTTGGCCGTTATAACAGTCTGTGACTAAAAGCAGCCTGGGAAAGAAATTTAGAAAGACCATCTTACAACGTGTCTGCTGATAAGATCTACATCTGCTAACCAATGAATGGGAAAGGAGCTGGGAGATAACGCGCTGATCAAAAATATATGGGTGTCAAAGTGGGAAAAAGCAAACCTAATGTTTGGGATTCTAATAAAAAATGTAATTTATTGAGCTGTGGCAGCACAAGATTGATGTGTCCTCTAGCTGTTTTCAAGGAGGTTGTAGTATGGAGCGAAATATCGTGGGAATTGATGCCGTGTGGGGAGTGAATCAGTGGGTACAATCTGCATACATCAAACTTGATGTTGTACCTAAGTTTATTAGATCCATGTCTCAGAGTGTGCCCTGCAATAAACTTTACACAGATGGTAAGAAGTCTCCCAGTAGTATTATTCTCTTATTCCTAGAAGCAGCTTGTTTGATATTTCTTTGTTTTTGGAGGTTTATCAGCTTTAACTTGTCTGATAAAGTTGCTTGCTGTGATACTTGGATAATTTTAGAGAAAATTCTCTTTTGATAACCTGTGAAATCCACCTTCATAAAAATTCCATGATATTAACGGCATTTCAAACCGCTCTTAGAGCCAATTTATTAAAATCCATGCTAAACTGATTGACCTGACACCCAATACACCAGTGGGAGTGAAACCAAGACAAGAAATTTCTCTTTGTTTCTGTTTATTCATTCATGAACAGCCGCCAAACAAGGACACGCACTCCACAAGATTTGTCCTTGTTTGTGCCTTTTCATGAATGAATAAATAGATCATGGAAATTCCATTTTTCCTCCTTTCCAGAGTAAGATGGGGAGTTGTTCGCGTAATGTTAACGGAGCCTCAACTGCTGTGTTCGAGGGCTGCTGGGATATACGCATGTCACTTAATCCAAGGAGGAATTCTGGGCACCTTGAGGGGTACAGAGGCTGCACTGGCACCATCTGCTCCCATCTGAGTCAAGAAGCTGTAATCCCTGTCACTGAGAGCCATACTGAGAATTTCTTCAGGTCAATGTAGCACAGTTTGGAGGGGCAGCAGTCGGTAGAAGACGGAGATATTATTGACTTACCTTCCCAGCAGTGTGTGTGTTTGTGTATCTGTGCTGGGGGAGTCATTTCCAGGGGGGCATTGGATTATCCTCTGTGTATGTGTATTTATGTGTGAGAGAGATGCCAAGCCAAGTGTCAAGTGGTACTGACAAATTATTTTTATGGGTTGTTTTCATTCCCCTGTGGCTGCCATGCAGCTGAGGATGGGCTGACCGCAGGAGAGAATACAAACTACCTTTGCTCAAGTATGGCATAAGAAGATGGTTTGGTAACCAGTCCGTTAAACTCAGATAACAACTTTAAAATCTGATCAGAAGGGCAGGGAACATAATTGGCATGCTGGCCCCATCTTTTCCCTCTCGTCTCATCCGAGAGATGTTTGAAGAGACAGCGAGAAGGGAGGGCCTCGAAATTACCAGAGACCCGAACCACATCCTGTACAAAGAGCCGGAGCCGATACCCTCAGGCAGAAGGTATGAAAACTCAACATGGAAAGTAAAAATTTCCACTATCAGGGATCTGTGTAATACTCTTTCTGATAAGAGACACAATAACGGCTACTCTAATGTAAAGCACGCTGCTTACGTTTCTTTTGAAGTGTTTACACTTTTCTTGAGCACAGTCCCATTATGCTTTTCAGCGTTACGCATTTCAAAGGAGCATATTGTGCTTTTAACCTCTAATACACTCAGTATGAGAGCTGATGGCGTGATTCATTTAAAGATAAACTGTATGATCATTCAGAAAACATACATCTTTTATATGCTCATATTTGCATAATGCAAACAGCAGTAGTGGCATGTCGTGCTGTTGTATACCTACGCCGCTCTACATTTCAGAGGCAAATGTTTTCCTTCTAGCTTCGCTACATTTGTATTATTTATGTACACCAGTTAATTTTCAGATTGAGATTTCAAATTGAATCTCTGTTAACAACGTTAACCTCATAGATTAAATTGCCGGCAGTATGTGCAAACGTTTAAATTAGCCCCCGCTTGAACAACTGCAACGTGCAAACTGCAAACGCCAGATATATGATGTAATAAGTATTATAATAACATGATCAGGTCTATTCTTCAGCGTGAACTTTAAATACATTTTAAATTTATTATGTAGTTTTACATTTTTTTATTAGGGTCTTTTACACTTATACTACTTTTACATGGCTTTATTGCCACTTTGAGTTAAGCACATATTCAAGCATATAAATCTTAGATCGGAAGTATCGCCATTTTGTCTGCATGGAACATTAAAAGAAGCTAAGATGTGTAACAAGTGCTTTGATTTATGTTACAAAAGCTGCTGCTGTTTGACTCTGCTTTTTGCATTTTTCTGTACTTTAACTTTAAAGCTATTTCAGCAACAAATGCAAAGGTATGTGAAGTTGATCTATCTGTACCTGTGGGCACGACAACAGCACTTATAGGATTAACAGGTTTCAGTCTTGTCATGAATTAAACTGACAGAAACCCAAACATTTTGTTTTTTAAATCTTTTTTTAGATTTAGTGAGTGAATACTGATTTCACCACTTCTTATTTTGGAGTGACAACTCAGCTAACACTTCCCACATGTTGTTAAGTTCACCCTACTGGCAAACCATGTTGTCAAAAATCATGTCATGAATAATGTGCATGCATTATTTGATCCAAATATAAAAGACCCACTCAGAATACCCTTGGATTAAACTAAAAGTGGTATACTCCACCTTTTTAGGGAGTAGAGATAATTCATGAAGCTGAAATATAAATGCAAAGTTTTAAGTAACTTGATGTTATAGCGTGAGCGCTGCTGTGTTGCATGGTATACATGGGGCAGGTACATATATATTTTTCATGCTGCATTGCATATAACCACTTATAAATCCCAAACGACATTTATCTTTCAGTACAGCAGGTTATATTTTTTTTCTCCAAGGATGGTGAAGCGCATCCTTCCTTACCCTGCTTTTGATTGGTGAATACTCATTGCCTTCATTGGTTGGTTTGGCTGGGTTTGGACATGAGGTGTGATGACTAGCTGGAGTAAGCCAATCAGAGACAAGAGGAGAGTGGGTTATGCCCACACAGTGTATATAAAAGATAGATGTAGCCTCTGGGGCTAAAGCCTTGAACCTCGGTTCTTTCTGCCAGCCAGCAGTGCGTGACTATTTTGGTTGCAAAAAGAAACCTGGTAATAATAGAAGTGTTTGAGAACACGCTCATTTTCTCTTGATTTATGACCTCTGTAACATTTCCTTGACATGTTTAAGTCTCAGTCTCTAGTCTTACTGAATACAACATGATTTTTTTTAAATATATAAGGTTCTATTTAAAGTAAGATAGAATATATTTAAAAAGTGCATGCTTTAGACTTGTGATTGACAAGTCACTAACCTATGAATGTGTGGTGTCACATCCACCCCTCAGCTGGTGAGATATGGTTTCAAAAAAGGAAGATGGTGATAGAAACAATGCTCAACTTAAGGTTTTAAAACAAGAGTCAAACTTATGTGTTAGGTAATGTAAGAGTGGCTTCATCCATCATTTATAGAGGCTATGTTCATGCATTTTCCATATTGAAGTTAAATAAATAAACATATAGTGCCTTCAGTGCTACATTATATGTGTCCAGTGTTCAAATGCTGGTACAGCACTGAGTCAGGAATCGGTCGCTGTCCCTGGTTTCAGTTCTTGGGTTTTGAGTTTTGTTTGTTTGCTTGTTTGTTTGTTTAGTTGGTCGGTTGGCTGTTGGTGCAAGTATAGCTTCTTGATCATTTTTAGGTGAAGTTATATCTATCTGTATATCTGTCTATATATAGAGAGAGAGATATACATTGCTGTGTTTTTGTTATCATCCTAGTATTACTTCTCGTTGTATTTAAGCTGTAGTCATTGCTTAGCGTGTGTATGGGATCTCTGAGTCACATTTTGCTTCAGATGAGTGTCAGCTTTCTGACTTCACAGAGTACAGTCACTTTCAGTTTTCTGTCTTTATTCCCCGTTTCCTTCCCCTCTGTTTTGTCTGGCATTGTCCCTCTGTGTAAATTAATTCAAGCATGTTTAAAATGTACTTTCATATTTCATGTCTCTGGTTCATTTCCTGTTTTACTTTGTTAGTTTTTTGTGTCTTGTTTTCAGTTTCACTTCCTCCCTGTCTGATTGTCTGGATTGTCTGCGCCCATTTCTTGTTATTCTCCTGTGTCTAATTCCTAATCAGTTGCCTGTATAAATTGTCCTGTCCCTCTATTTGTCTTGGTCATGTCATCCGCTTATGTCTGTTTAGTCCTGTATTGTTCTGCTTTGCTTTCAGAGTTCCTCCGTAGAGTTCTGGTCTCCCTCGTGCCTTGTGGATTAATGTTTGGATTTTATTGTATTGGACTTATCTCCTAATAAAGCTCGCTTTTAGTTGGATTCTTCACGCCTCTTCTGTGCTGCACTTTGGCTCCTTTACACCTCTACCCTCCACACACAGCACTGTTTGTTCAAAAAGCTTATTTATATAGCTGCCTCTCCCTGTTTTATCTGAACCAAATTCATTGTGAATACTGCTCCTCTTCTTTGGAGATGAAGAGAGCAGAGGATATTGGGGGGAAAAAATAAAGATTATACATACTTCTTCAGGCACCAATACACCAATAAGTGTGAGTGACTGGCAGTATAAATATATATATACTTTCTTTTACCATTACGGTGGGAAGGTGCTCCTGTCCGGGTTTGAAAACAGCTCTGTTGCAGAGGCCAGCCACGCGAGACAAAGCAGCCCAAGTAGGAGAGCTCTTGTCAAAACCCAAACCTGAGAGAATAGAAGAAGGAACTGTGTTAGGCTTTTTTTTAAAAGTAGGACTCATGCAGTATTTATGCTACTGACTTAACTCTCAGTTCACAGAGTACAACTGAATATTGTAGCTAAATAATAGAATCGGGGTCAGTTAAGTTGAACAATCACTGTTTCCTTGACAAAAGTGATTTTTCAAATCCCCAGTCTCTAAAATGCCATTCATTTTTAACTAGAGGGACTCAAAATAAAAGGTGTTTGGAAATGACTTGTATCAAAATTTCAACCCTCCCACCCAATTGCACTGAAAATGACCTTCACTCTACTGCAGGTGCCTGCATTCATTTTTCATATTTGCCTGGACTGTGTACAACGGGCTCCGTCACTGTTATTGTGGAAACAGACTGACACACTATGGCTGGGATTGTTGAGCTTGACACGGTGCAGTACAAAAGGCTAAAAAGGCTGCAGCAGCTGTAAAAATTGTCTGCATACTTTATGGAGAAAAAAAATTGAATACACTGTGTTTTTCGTAGCTCTTGCCCCGTTTCTCTTGTACAGCCTTTGTCAGCACCACTGGCTATTCCTTGTACGAGTTCACAATTGTCTGACTCAGGACTAATTAGTATTCATGGAACACCTGTTTTTTCTCCTGCCAGACCTTTTGGTTATTGCTAAAAGCTTCTTTAAAATTTGGCTCGATTTTCCACAGGAGTCAAGAATCCGATTGGTTCCACAGAAGCAGTCTTGCAGAGGAATTCTGGGAAAAGACATGTTTGTAGCTGAGGGTTATGCCGCCCACCGCATACCGCTGCTCAATTAATCCAAGCAGTAGAGTGAACAGCCTTGTTGGTTGGCGGTGTGAACATTGGACAGATGAATTTCAGCAGGTGGTCGCACTCCCCCCCCTCTGCATCCCCCACTCCATCTCTCCTTTATATCTTTCACTCTCCAAGCTCTGTTTCTCTTTCCTTACTTTTCCCCTTGTTTTCCTCCTCTCCTTTCATCTCAGTCTTACCAGTCTGGTCCTCGGTGGTGTCCGCATCATGGATCTGGTTGTCGAACCACATGTGGGCCACCGTCATACGGTTCTGGGTCAGCGTGCCCGTCTTGTCGGAACAGATGGTGGAGGTGGAGCCGAGAGTCTCTACGGCCTCCAGGTTCTTTACCAGACAGTTCTTCTTGGCCATTCGCTTGGCAGTGAGAGTCAGACACACCTGGGAGGACGGTGGGAGGTGAGGGCAGAGAAAGAGTAGGGGAGGGAGGGAGAAAGAGGAGAGGCGAGGATGGATGATTGTGAAAGCATGTGTACGCAGCAGAGCATTCAAGTGTTTGTGCATGTGAAACCATGCGTGGTCCGGGTGCCTTCTCAATGAGAGTGTGTGTATGTGAGTGAGGATCTCGCTGGTTAGTTAACAGCAGGTGAACAAGAACATAAAAATATGATGAGTCGACATATTCCATATGTTACCCACATAGCAACTAATATATCACACAAAATGTACACACAAGCATTTCCACACATACCTTACTGTATGATGTATTTAAAGGGAATGCAACTAAAGAAACCAGCCACTGGAAGTTAATTTATTTTCTGTGACCACTGAAATGTCGACTGATGGCATTTAAAATGCCAGCTGGCATCCACCTCAACCTACTCTCTGTTTGTTGTTGCAGAAAAAGTTAGCTACATTTGTTTTTTGTAAGAACAACATTCGGTAATAAATCACTTTGCTGTGTTCTGTAAGATCATTAGACCTACACCTAACATTCAGCGAGGGTAAATTAGTGATAGGAAAAGCACAGGTGTAACTAATAACATTGATGATGGCGTGGTTCCATGTAGATGTGCCAGTAAACCGTGACAGTGAGCCAGCAGGCATGCCATCAGGGCTTTGGAACTGGCACATGTAAAGCTGCACTAATCAATATGTTTATGTCAACAATATCAAATGGGTATGAAAGCAGCTGCTCGAGATGAAAAGCCCGTGGGAAATTAATGCCACCTACTGCTATTTTCCTAATTTTTGTAAAGCCTTTAAGTCTTTTTTGTTTGTTT
This sequence comes from Oreochromis niloticus, assembly GCF_001858045.2. Classification (NCBI taxonomy): domain Eukaryota; kingdom Metazoa; phylum Chordata; class Actinopteri; order Cichliformes; family Cichlidae; genus Oreochromis; species Oreochromis niloticus. The sequence continues at coordinate 26,952,445 of NC_031982.2, forward strand.
TTTTGGTTTCATTATTGCTGCCTGTGATCTTAAATTCCCATTATCAATAGACACAGACAGACTTCTGCTATACAAATTTAACAGGTGAAGAATGTCCATCAAAGCAAGAAAACAGAGCTTAAAAGCAAATGAACTTTACATTTTCTTACAGTAATTTCAGAAGCTGGTTTCTGATCTCCCAAATTGCAAAAACACAAAGAAAGCAGCTTTAAGCAATCATGCTAATGATACCTTGTACAACCAAAAGCTAGACTGCAACCAAATGTACAAAAAGTAATCAAACATACCCACACACTACAGTCCACCCACCAGTCAGCTCCTGCTCTGCTCATTATGGCTCTTTACAGTTTATTTAAACAAAATCTCACTGTTAATGTAAAAACATGTACCTGTAAAAGCCCCCCCTGCAATCAACTTGAATCATATTCTTTGTTTAAAACTATCATTTCAAACACCATTTTGTATCTTTGTGCAGCACAGCCAGTTTCTCTTTCCCACATGGCTCCATTCACTTTCTTTTCCCTGAAGCATATTATGGCGTGATCTTGCTACAGGGGATTATTGTAAACTGAAGTGCACATTGTATCCTTGCAGCAAAGACAGAAAGAAGCTGTGCAGGGACATAAACTCTCGTTAAACCGTTTAAACTGCTCGGCTATTTATAGAAAATCTTGCAGATATATTTTTGAGAAAATCATTATTATAAAACTTATTGTTCTAACAAAACAACAAACAAGAGGGAGAGAGACACACAAACACTCAGATACACTATACTCACAGTGACAGTAGCCAGAAGCCCCTCAGGCACATTAGCTACAATGATGCCAATGAGGAAAATGACGGCCTCCAGCCACGTGTATCCCAGGATGAGTGACAGGATGAAGAAACTGACTCCCAAGAAAACAGCCACCCCAGTGATGATCTGGATGAAATGCTCGATCTCGATGCTGATGGGTGTCTGGCGGACCTCCAGCTCAGATGCCAGGGTGGCGATGCGACCCATCACCGTTCGGTCACCGGTGGCTATCACAATGCCACGAGCTGTACCTGCAGTAGGGGGTCATTAATTTAAATCAGTCATTCTGTTTACCACAAAGGGACATTACCGATAAAATTAGTTCAATGCAACTGCCTTGACTCAGTTAAAATTGGTTTACAGGAGATTTCTGTTCTGCAGGGCATAATACTGTAATTAGGATGACTGTGCAATAGATAAAACAAAAATAGGCCGCAAAAAAACAGCAAAACATGAACAGCTGCACAGTGGCGACAGTATGAATTAAAATAAAATGTGATGATGATTTCACTCACTGGCCCTCTTTCCAACAAATAGTGTTTATATCTTTGTTTTAAATGTGTAACTAAAGTTATTGCTCGGATGTAATACAGGGTCTCATTCCAGTCTTTAGTGTAATTAGGAACAAGTGCGTGTGAAAATGCTCTTGTGCTATGTCTCAAAGTACAGCAGTAACTATTAAATAGGAGTTATTATTTTGAATCTAAAAGAACATTTTAATGGCTTGCTTAGTCATGTAATTCTGACAAGTGAAGGTGTTTGAATGTGAGAGTGCAAAGCTGTGGTTGGTCCAAAGGGGAAGGCTGCCATGAAGCTATGAGCTTTGTTATAAAGTCTTGCTGTCAGTGATTTCTTTTTTGGTGGGGGTCCAAACTGGAACTCAGTAGGATATTTTTGAAAGAAGAGTGGCATATACAATACTGTGCAAGAGTCAGGAGCCACCTCTCATTTCTTCATATATTTCTAGGAAAATGGGAAATAGTTCCAGGATTTATTGCAACATCCTGAAGCAGAGATGGAAATAGAATATGCAAGACAAAAAAAAAAGAAGAGTTTGCACAATTTTAATGAGTTTGAAACTCAATATTCTGTATGACCACCTCTATGCTTCAGCACAGCTTGAACTCCTTTGTGCAAGCTTTCTTCTGTTAATGACGAGTTGAACCAAAAATGTCAAATTTGGACTCCTCACTCCCATAAGACCTGTTGCCACTGATTTTCTGTGCACTTTTTGTGCAATATGACATACCTCAGCCTTTCCTCCCTGTTTTCCTGACAGCCACCTTTCTATAGAGACATTTCTGATGAGGCTTCAGTGAACAGTAGATGGATCATCTGAAGAGTCAGATGCATCTCTCAGGTTTTGTCAGGTCTTTGCTGTTTTTTTTTTTCTTAAGGACATGACTTTCAGATACTGTTCATCTGCTGTAGATTATTTTTTCAAGGCTGCCACTTCTTTTGTCCTCCACTTGTCCAGTTTCCTAACATATTTCAAGGACTCACTGCACATCTTACACAGATATGCCAAGTTTTATGCTAATAGCTCTTTGGGAATCACAGTGTTAGTGCAACAATACTATTTTACGGCTGTCAGTCCGTGTTATGTTCGCCATTTTTTGTTGGTTCATCTAAAGAAATGCAAGTATGTGTTTTTGCAAAGTGTCTAAAGGCACAATTTAAATTTGATTCTTTGGTTTGTTCATTATGTATCAACAAAACACTGCTCCATCCCTCGAATTTAAAGTTATGTGCATTTTTTATGCCTGAATGATTTGTAGATCAGCGTTAAGTGGCTTTTAAAAAAAAAAGCTAAATATTATGAAACGAGGGGTGGCTCAAGAGTTTTGCACAGTACTGTAAATATGTGTCCTAAGCAGTATGTCTGAGGTATTATCTGATCCTTTAATAGAAATGTAGTTCCTGGTTGGGGTTCTTTGTGAATGGGTTGTCAGTGAACCAGGCAACAAAAAAGAAAAAAACTCAGTGATATTTGTTGGGAAATGAAAACACACGGTTCTGTTTTCCTGACATTAATATTCAAGTGATTAGATTTTAGCCACTCATGCAAATGCTGAAGCTCACAGGAAAACCTCTAGGCTCTCTGGACCAGAAGCCTGAGGTCCACATTCTGCATTAAATAGATATAAAACATTCACCAAACACACCATTTTTTTCTGTGCAATTAAAAATTAAATTAAAGTCTTTGAATGATTCATCAGTTCAGTAGTTAACAACATCAATTTGTTGTAGTCGCTAGTCAAGAAGCATCGGTTTTTCAAATGATGACTTTTTTTCTTTTTAAGGCAGCTCTTCACATGAGAGGTCGTGAGATTACAGACCACTGGGTGTGAGTTACAGCTTTCAGCTGAGTGACCAGATGCTCTCGCTGCTGTAGTGAGACTCAGAGTTCTCAGAGTAATATGTGAAGGGGCAAACAAGTGTAAACAGCGTGGATACCGTGGACACTGCAGACGATGCACTCTAATGTGTAAACAATGACGAGGTTCGATGGCGAGACATAACTCGTGATAGATGGAGGTGAATTACAGGTGTTGGCCAGCGATCGGTGGTTGGATGGACTGAGCAGATGCTCGAGAAAGTGGATGAGGAGAGAATCCAAATAAGCAGACTCTACCTTATCCTCTGAAATGTGAAAACTGTGAGTTACTCTGCGTAACCAGCACAGTTTCTGACAGAGATTTTTCCGTATGTAGGTATGTCTTTGATTTTTGAAGAAAAGCACACTTAGTTATATACAATAACTAACCGCAGATGTTGCCAATTAACGATTAATTGAATCATAATTGTGAATCTTTTATGATTTTTAAATCGAATAGACATGCAGAGGTCCATTTTCAGCAACTGTCACTCCCGTGTTGCACTGGCACATTGTGTTAGCTAATGCAAGTTTATCATGTTTGAAAGCTAATTTATCATTTAAAAACCTTTTTCCAATTATGCTGGCACAGCTGAAAACTGTTCTGCTGATTAAAGAAGGAAAAAAATAGCTTGTTGAGCGTCTGTAGCATCACCCTCTGTGGGTTTGATTATAGCCTTAAAATGTCCCGCAAAAAATAACTTTCTTCTGAAATTCATCAGAGTGTTCTTGTTCTAAGAAACGAAGAGTATTCTGTGTGCTAAATTGCCAGGAAAAATAAGCTTTGTACAACTGTGCTCTACTCGTTTACAAACCAGCACAATCTGGTGGGGACTATTTAATGAAGCTTCCTCTTGAGGACCTGAGCGGTGTTTCTTAAATTGTACTTGTAATCTTGCTCAGTCTCTCCCACGTCTTGTTCTACTCTGGTTAGGGTCAGTTTGCAGTACACTCCTTTTATATGCAATCCTGCTTCTTTTCAGGAAGCCCTCCAACTGAATAGCCTTCGATTTTAAAGAAAGACTTTCAGAATGTCCATTACATCTGAACCCATAAAAGCCGATCTTCCACACACCCAGCCAAATTTATTGTTTCTTTAATCAGCACATCTTTCAGCTGTGCTAACATAATCAAAGCCCGTTAACATGCTAAACCTGCATTAGGGAGCATAATGTGCCATTTGAACACAAGAGTGCTGAAAATGGGCCTCCGTACACCCACACAGGTATTCCATTAAATTACAGCATTTCTGATTGGTTTAATGTTCAATTAGTTGGAAACAAATGTGCATTTCAAAAACAAGGACAAACACTTCTGAGTTTGTAGATAAGTAGGATGTACTTTTTTTAACACTTCACTTTCATAAAAAAAATAAATAAATCTCTAAATTAAGTCAGAAAGAGCTCCACAAACGTGTGGCCAAAACGCAGATCTTCAAAGATAACATGCAAGTGTTCAGAACTGTTCAAAAAATCTAGCTTCTAAAATTTCATGATAACTCCATCAACATTAGATGTTCTTTTAATGTACATCTTGTTCAAAAATCTATCTGATAAATCTGATAAAATCCCTTTGAAACTTGATGACTGACAGCCACTGACCACTTAAATTGCCAGTGACTCAATCTCAGATGAAAATGCTTATTACTAATCCTCATGCATTCAGCATGAGCAGCTACACACTGCGCGGTGCAGTGTACGGATCATGTACTGGAACACATTCACGGATGGGTGGTAAAGCAAAATGATGCTGATCTCCAGATGGCTTAAAGGAAGACATTTAGAGCTGATAAGAGACAATCTTGGCCAGATGTGGCCTACTGACCCTCGACACAGTTTGTGGAAAAGAAACAGATGTTGCGGGTCTCCAGAGGATTCTCGTGCGTGAACTCCGGGGAGCGCGTCTGAGGCTCAGATTCTCCCGTCAGAGAGGAGTTGTCCACCTTCACAGGGAGAGAGAGAAAAAGGATGTGAGCGCGGTGTTATCAGAGAGACTGAAGAGGTGAAACTGACAGAGTGGAAATGGGAAAAAAAAGGACTTTATAACAACAAGTGATATAGCGCTCTTGTCTTGTCAAAACTGTGTTCTGATCTAGGTGCTCGCTGCAACACGGTGTAGAAATTTGAACCACTGAGAGAAACTTTCACCCTATTCGGCAACAGCAAGTGCAGCTGCAGAAAAAGCCTTTGATATTTTCTATACTGGTAGGACCTACAACATTATCTGATTTCCACACAAGTCATAAAAAGCAGATAAATTAGACCTAATTAAATACAGGTAAGATATTAGACTTGGTAAAACGATACAATATTACATATCAGTGAGGGAGAAACGTGTGTGAAACTCTAGGAGTAGCATTCAATTTAAAGGTGAAATGAATCAGGGATGACAATTAGGTGAAAGTGAGCAGCCCGTTTTCATGGTAGGTTTATTCCCATCCCCATGTACAAAATGTATTATGGCTCAAACAAAGGAGATTTCTGAGGATCTGAGAAAAACGGATGTTCAGGATCATCAGACTGGGAAAATGTTGAAATGTATAATCCTTCTCTGGAGAATATGGACAACTTCGTAGTCAGACAGACAAAAGAAATTAAAGATCTTTGTTGCTCACTTCAGGTGTGCTCAATGAAAAAAACAAAACAAAACAAAAAATACTACAATTAAAGGCATTTAGTAGTCTGCCTGGTCGGTCACAAAGGAACTCAATGCGAAAGGCCTCTTTTACATTGGCTAATGATTCCACCATCAGAAGACTAACTAAACAACATTGGTGTATATAACAGGATCGTAAGGTTTGTGAAGCCCATCTGTATGTCTGCTACCAACTGCTTAAACAAGAAGGCTGTTCTGACAGTGCTTTATGGATCGGTTCAATGAGAAATGTTGTAGAAAATATACATATAACATATATTCACTGACCACAACGTTAGGTGCACTCGTTCATCTGTTGATGTAAATATCAAATCAGCCAATACCTTGGTGTATGGTCAAGATGACCTGCTCAAGCTCATTTAAGTGACTTTGAACATGGCACGGTTGTTGGTGCCAGAGGAGGAGGTGATAGCTCCTTAAAGCTGAATGCATCACATCAAGTTCAAATGATATCAAAACGGTTTCTCCAACGTGACAAAGAGTAAAATGGGCTTCAGCGACATCAGATCTCAAATCAACAAAGCACCTTTGGGATGTGGTGGATTGTGGATGTGCAGCCAACACATCCATGCCATCTGGCATCTTTTCGTCTTCTTGCATTTGATTTTTTATTTAATGTTTTTCACTTTATTGAATTGAAAAATTGAAAAATTATTATTATCATTATTGTTATTATGAATGCATAATGATATCGTGTCAGTGGAAAGCCCTGGGATAGACACTAGTGTTTCCAAAACCTTGTTGAATCCATCCATGAAGAATTAAAACAGGCAACTGCCCACATTTAGTTTAGATGTTTAATCAGTGACCAAGTCAGATATTTTTTATTTCAGTTATCTAAATCTGGTCCTCTTTATTTTCTTTTAAGACCTTTGTCAGAGTCAGATGAACCTTTAGGTCATATTTATGCAGAAAATATTAAGAAATCTCCAAGCGAGCGCGCAGACCTTACTCTGACTCGACATAAAAAAAGACGAAAATTTAATCAAAACCAGATTAATCTTTCACACAAAATATGTATACAAAATGCCCTTTCCCTGGCTCATCAGTATGAGGTGAATTCTACAGGAACAATCTGACTCAGTTTTTCATTAAACTGCAAATCTGAAGCAGACAACTAGCCGCTCAAACATCGTGTTTGAATGTGATTACGTGGTGGCTTGGAAACGAGCCAAAATGAAAGCATTTTCTGGGTGATGTAAATATGGTCATAGCTAACACAACAACAGTTTTCGCATGTAAAACTGCACATTGCTTCTCACAGGGGAAAAGGCTTTAAAAAAGAACATGTTTAAAAAAACATTCAGAAAACATTATTGAAATCATTTTTAAGGGGAACTGGGAAAAGTGGACAGTCCACATGAAATAACAGGAAGTGAGACAGTCTCGTCTTATGATTACTGTAGCATTGTTGTGGGTTGGTGCATCACTTTGATCCAGACTAAAATATCTTTCAAGGACTGACAGCTGGTTTGCAGTTTATCACAAGGCCAAATATTTTATCAGTTATTTGATTTATTTATCATTCTCGTCCATGTCACCTGTACTTTGTTTACCTGCAAATGTTAGCATGCTCAGATGCTCTTTATGATAAACAGTGTGCTAGAAAAAAAGAGAAAAAAGATAGAAATACCAAAGTCGACTGAGCTACTGTAATCCCACTGCGACTTCCAGGATCCCCAGGGACGGGCCCAGCACCCCTCCCCTACCTTGCATCCGCTGGAAGAGATCACTCGAAGGTCAGCTGGGACGCGGTCTCCCCCTTTGATCTCCACCAGATCTCCCAGCACCACAAGGTCTGCATTGATCTGCATCTTCTCCCCCTCCCGGATCACCATCGCTTGCTGGCATGGAGAAAAAAAGACGAGCAGGGAGAGGGAGTGTGAGGAAGAGAGAATGTTTGGGAACAGAGAGAGGATTTAGTCAGATGAGGAGAGAGGAGAGATATAAAAAGAAGAGAAGCCAGGGGGTATGGAGGTATGTAAAAGACAGATATAGACGAGAAGGGAGACGAGAGGAGGAAGACAGGTAGGGAAAAGAGGCGCGAGAAGTGTGTGAAAAGAGTCTAAATAGATTAAAGAATTAGGCAATCAAAGTGCTAGAGGTGGATAACGCAAGGGGAGTTTTTATGCAAACACACTCACAATCCAAAGTTGGCTCAAACATTTATTCTTCCTTTGTGCAAGCTTATTAGGTTTCCACTCAAGTGAGTGTGTAAGCCCTACTTGAGGGACGGCTTATTGATTCAGAAAGCTCTGAGACTACACAAACACCAAATGCATCAACTTACCTGTGGCACCATTTTCTTGAAGGAGTCCATGATTCGAGAGCTTTTGGCTTCTTGGAAGTAAGAGAAACAGCCGGTGACGATCACCACAGCTGCCAGCACCACACCCAGATATAACTGAAACGGAAAGAAAGCCATGTAACGGGGAGACGGTGTCTTTATCAACTTAGTTTGGTTCATGTAAGGCACGCTTAAGCGCAGGAAATGGGGATTTATCAGCTTGAAACGGGTCTTAAAACAGTAAAACCTTAAATGTACATGTGCAAGAACAGAGTTCAGAGGGAAAAACCTGAGGGAAGCTCACAGACTTAGTGAGAGATTTAAAAAGAAGAAGTCATCCCAGAGCCGAAATCTTCTGTACTATTTTTGTTATCTTGGACGGTTCAGTTCTCGTCAGTCCAAGTGAGCATCTGTCACCCAAACCCAGAAAACCAAGGACTGAAACTCCAATCTGCGAGGCCACTAAGAGATGCTCACTGAGCTACAGCCTGGCTTTTTAGACTTATGGTTATGTAAAAGCAGGAAACATTCATTCTGGTGTATTTTTATTGCGTTTTTGGTGGCTATTTTCAGGTCTACTGTGAAAAGGCTGTTATGGGTTCAGCTCTCACTGATGCAAACAAGACAGCCAGGCACTTTGGATGAAAGTATCTGCCAGCTGGTGTACTGTATGTCTTGGACTCGTGGAAAGAAAAATTACAAAATCCTGAAAACTTTCCTTTTTGGAAGGTGTAGCTTTCATTTGACAGCAACAACAGAATGTTTTGCTCTTTTACACTTCAGTGGGTTATTTTTTCTTTCTTTTTTTAAAAACACTAACACTGTGCAAAATCTTCTGAACCAGGAAACATATCTGTATCCCCTGAAAAATCACTTGTCAGTACTTAGAACATTTTTCTCCATTTCAGTGTTCAGTTTGCAGGTCCTGATTTTGTCTCCATGTGAGTTTTGCAGATTTTAGCACAGCTCTTTTACCTCCTCTCACTTCAGAAAGAAATATTTCTGTTCACCAGCTGCATGGAAATTATAGAAACAACAGCTGTCAAGGCAGGTGACATTTAAATCAACAGGTTCTTTCCCAAATGTGAATTTTAACACCAAGAAATATATTGCGTTATTTCAGCGGCACTTTCAGAAGCCTGCTGGAACATTTTCTCAAATTAAATGCAATTCTTCAGGTCAATAAAATGCATCAAAGTAATGTAAAATTAACTTTTCATCTGACAACAACCATATGTGGAGTACACTTAAGGTGGAATTTCTTCTGTAATAGCTGCCAGTACACTTTGCAAAGGCTCAAAGTGCCGAAGCTGCAGGCTGTCAGGGCTTTGAAGTAGCTTACCGGAGCATCCAGCTGTACATGCTCAGCGCTAAATGGAGAGATTAAACTGCTGGGGGATTAATGTGCACGTGCACGTGTCTTTCTACTGTACGTTACTGTATATTATGCAAGAGCCTAATGCTGACTGGAGTCTGAAGAATGATGATGATGATTGCATAATGAGTGAGAGCCATAATGTGCAGCATGGGTGGTGCTTGGCTCCTTTTGCTCAGTGGTTGGTCTGGGTATTTATTCGTGCGACTGCTAGGACTAATGCCAGTGTCACTGGTTGTTTTTGTGTCACACTCGGAAGAAGGCAAGGACTCTATGTCACGGTGTAACCGATATTCTGTACTTCTGAGGACCTAAGCCTGCTGTGTCTAAAAAGTATTTTTGGATTCACGTTACACTTTAGAAGTTGAGTTTTCCTCCTGTTCCTTTTCTGGTTTCTTTCTTTATTCTGTTTTCATGTATGCTGTCTCTGTATTGGTCCCTGTGACCAGTTGGGTTGTTATGGGAAACTCAGAAAGGAGATTAAGATCTCAAGACAAAAACCTCTCCTGAGTAAAGGTCACGTTAAGAAAATATAACCAGGGGAAAAAGAAAGCCAAAGAAAAATCCACCTTAGTTGGACTAACAATAAGTGTGTAGCCACGTCGTGATTTGTGATGTGATACTTTTTAATTCTGTTTTTTTCTTCATTTTGTGAACTGCAAGGTAAATGGCATCTCCGTCCATTATACTCAGCTGAAGGCAGACATCTCTACAGCCAGTAACAGCCAAACCATCTAGATAGATAAATACCACTATAAGCAGAGGAAAAGCTTGTCCTTTGAATTTTCTTTACTCTCTGGCCTTTGGTTTAAGATTTGATTCAAAGCAGCTGAAAGGTGTGAGGTATGTCTTTAAAAAACGATTCTGTATTTATATGTAGTCATGTGAAAAATAACGTTTTCACAGGACTCCTGTGAAAACCTAAAAGTACACCCCCTGACTCAGTGGCTTGTAGAACCACCTGTAGCAGCAATAACTTGAACTAACAGTTTATCAGTCTCTCACATCATTGTGGAGGAGTTTTGGCCCACTCTTCTTTACAATGTTGCTTTAGTTCATTGAAATTTGCACGCATTTGTTTATGAACAGTTTTGTTAACATCCCAATCACACCAATTCAGTCAGGTTGAAGTGTGGGATCTTTTTTTTCTTTTTTAGTCATTCTGTTGTAGATTTGCTGCTTTGCTTGGGATCATTGTCCTGTTGCATGACACAATTTGGGCCAAGCTATAGCTATCAGAGCGATGGTCTCACGTTTGACTCTTGAATACTTTTGTGTTCATACTTTTGAGTTCGTGGTTGACTGCACCCGGGTCCTGTGGCTGCAAAACAAGCCCAAAAACATCACCCCTGCTCCACTGTGCTGACACAAGTGCTAATAGGTGCTAATATGCGATGTTTGCTTTTTTCTAAATGTGGCGCTGTGCCTTATGGTGAAACATCAGCATTTGGTTTTGTCAGTCCAAAGGACATTATTCCAGAAGTCTTGTGGGTTGTTTAAATCCAACTTTTTAAAACTAAGCTGAGCTGTGCTGCCATGTTAATTTGAGAGAAAAGAGGCACCTGGCAACCCTTTCAAACAAGCCATATGAACATTTAGGTGTTCAGTGTTTTTCTAATGGTACTGTCCTGAATTTAACATGTGAGCTGCAGAGCCGGAGATGTAGCTCTTGGACTTTCCCTTAGCATTTCACAGTCTGAAATTTGGGTGAATTTGCTGGGATATCCACCCCTGGGAAAACTGTGGCATTGTGTTAACACATACCTACCTCAGACCAGCAAACTGCTAAAACATCTGTTTTTATGGAGGTGGTCACATTTACTGCTCATCAATTAGTCAAGTGTATCTGACTGGCATCACAGGACTGCTACTCACCCTCTTAATCCCTACTGAAACTTTAATGCTATACTTAGTTTTTTGCATAACTGTAGTGGAGATTTCTTTGCAGTAATTTCATATTTAAATTTTTATCCCCACTGGAGTTTTGAGGGGGTCTAACAGAATGGTCAAAAGGATGTGTGATGTAATCAGATGAATTTTGTCAATGTTCTCACCCCTTTTATATACACCTCTGCAAACACCCATTTGGTTTATATGTGATTGTTGGTACAACTCTGTAACTTATGCTTATGGGAAATGATGTTGAGTCCCACCAAAGATAGAAAAGGCAGGAAAATCCATAAAGTTAGTAATATTTTGCTAGACCTGGAGGATACTTTAACTTTCATATAAAATTAGAATTAGATAAATGCTCCACATAAACCAAATACATCTGTCTGAACAAGATGTTAAAATTATGCTTTCTTATGCATGGACATGTGCATTTCCAGCTCTGTGTATATATCTGAAGGAGCTGTATACAGGTGTTTGAGTTGACACCCTATATCAGTATATATAATGCATTTTATAACTGCAGCTGCCTTTGCTTTTCTGCACGTCTTACTCTGAGTGTGTGATTAATATGTTAGGTCCATATGTGTGCAAGTTTTACAAGCAGTTTCTCACATTGTCATTGGGCGGCTCCTCCTCCGTGGCCACCTGGATACTGTAGGCCAGGAAGCAAAGGATGGCCCCAATCCAGAGCAGAATGGAGAAGCCGCCGAAGAGCTGGCGGCAGAATTTGACCCACTCCGGCGTGGTTGGGGGAGGAGTCAGAGTGTTCGGACCATCCCTGGCAAGATTCTCTACAGCTCTGGCATTGGTCAGGCCCTGGGGGAGAGCAATTTTTAGGAATAAATGTCTTTCTGCTGTCACAGGCAATCTTATTACAACACAATGGCCCAGTTTTCACCTTGGCTTAAAAAGCAATTTTACAGCTGTAGTTGCAGAACATCAAGTGTCCCCGTCTGGCCTATTTAACATCATAGAAAAGATGCTCATCTAAGATGCTCTGTTGGATGTACCTATTGAACATTTTCCTCTTAATTTCTTTTTTCCAATATCTCATTTAGCGAAATCCCGTGTAAATATCCATAGTGCTATGATTTAATTAGAACAGATAATCACACATCTGATTAATTGACTGTCTTTGGAGCTTGACAAATGTTTGCCATTTTTACATCTTGCACTATTTCTCATGGTGTAGAGCTTTGATTTTTTTCCAAACTCATCTTTAAAAAAGAAGATAAAAAAGATAAAATCTTATTGACCTCACCTCGAATGTTACACTTAGAATCAGCAGCAGATGTGGTGAAAGCAAAAACTGTGGTTTATCTGCAATTTGTTTTTATCCTAAAGTGTGTAAGTTTCTTTGAGTGTGCAAAGGATTAAAGATGAAGAGGTGGCACTGGGGAGAGTCTATGTTGACCAAAGTAATGCTTGGTCTCCGTTTGGATGTTGCTCTTCAGTCTGGGCAACGAGAGATTGCATCTCTGTACGGGATATTACAGCAGCGCTTTCTTGTGTGCTTGTGTGCAAGTGTACATGTGTACTTAAGAGAGTTTGTGTGTAGCTGACATTACCAGTCTGAGGTCCACTGCATATCGTTTCCCCAAATCATCCAGATCTATTTTGTGGTCATCCTGCAAAAATAAAATGTTTCTTTGATATTGAAGCCTCAAGAATTGCAGCAGCACTGTCTCTCACTAATAAAAGAGTTTATTGTTTGTATCTAACAAGGATCCAGCAGACAGACAGACAGACAGACAGACAGACAGATAGACAGATAGATAGATAGATAGATAGATAGATAGATAGATAGATAGATAGACAGATAGACAGACAGATAGACAGATAGATAGATAGAGCTGAACTGAAGATGAGTAAACTCTATTGTTTCTTGAGTGTGTAAGCCAATAAAAACTGATTGTTTCCTGCTGCAAACAGAAGAAACCCATCCTGAAACACTCAATTTTCTTGTTTGATGGCATATTTCTGCTACTGGTCCAATCCCAAGACATTTCCACTGTGGGTGAAATGGAGTTTGGCAGTGTAGCAACAAAAATGTCAGCCATCAGCTGTCAGCATTGTATCAGTCACACAGGATGAAGGGTGAATTTCTTAGTAAGACAGGGAAAAATCCATATTTTTCCTCACCAACAGCCGCCTCACTGGCTGCAAGTAATTTGGCCACAATCAAGTAAACAGTTAGATAGTTAGGTTTTATTTATAAGCACCTAAACCTAGTATTGATTAGCTATTGTCTGGTGGTAGTGAAAAGGATTTCTGTGGGGAAAAATGCAGGAAATCAGTAACTGAAGAAGTATATGAGCCAGACAGATCAAAGCAAAATTAAACACTTCATCACAAAACTTCTCCTAAGTGTTGACAGTATCAAAGGGATTCTTTTCTTTAATCAGTCACAAGCCAATCTGATAACTGACAAGAGCTACTTTATCAGAGATAAAGTAGCAAAAGGCAAAACTTAGCCCACTTTTCATGGACATCGCTTGGCTGCATTCTGACAGCACCTCAAAGAGCTACAGCTCTGCACAAGACGAAACTCTGCACTACACTGCTGGTGGCCCACAAATTATTCAGTATCTTTCCGAGTACAAAGAGAAGCAGCCAGAGGGTGGCTGAGCAGATAGGAGAGGACAGACTGGCTCACAACTAGTCTGCAATTGACTGCACTAAACATGTTGGATTGCCATTTTGTTTATGGGTCACTGTTTTCATTTATAGCCTTGTTAAATAACCTGGTGTCTTTGCAGTAACACTATTTGGGGATCATTTGGTAGCAGCGGCATTGGAATCAATCACTGTGCCGAATGAGTATGAGATGGAGCAGTGACAGCTTGTTTTTCTTACCAAGGCCACCTCCTTCTTCAGCTCATCCAAGTCCTTTCCCTTCTTATTCCTCTTCCCTCCGTTCTCGGCGCCACACTAGGGGAAAAGAGTGCGATAACTATACATTAGGGTATCATTGTAAACCTAAAATAAGTGGGAAAAGTCACTTGCTTGGTAGGCACATTGTGCCCTGCCATTTACATTCATAGCAACAGAATGCAAGCATCAATGTGAGCACAATGGACTTTGTGTTTTCTGGTTTATTTCAATCTCCTGACACTGTTGGCAAACCATTCACCGAATATGGACGAGAAAATATCTTTTTCTAATACTGCAAGTTCCTCATTTGCGAGCGCGAGCGAGAGTGTGTGTGTGTGTCACGAACAGTTGGAAGAATTGTGCATCATGGAAATCATCTGCCGCTGTCAGTCTCCTCCTGGCGGCACGTGTGCATGTCAGTGAAGGAGGGATATACAGCGTGAATGAGAGGAGAGTGTGAGCAAGTGACACAGTGAAAAAGTAATCAGAAAGAGCCAAACAGGGAGCACAGAGCCGGCGGAGTGCCTGAAATGTGTCTGGCATAGCAATTTCCCACCACTGTGTGTGAGGAAGATTACCAGGCTGTCCTCCCATAAAGCTAAATGGAATGGGCCTGATGGAGAGAATAAAAGCAAAATTACATAATTACCCAAATAAACAGCAAGCCGAGAACAAAACTTATTGAGGAGGAAAGCCATTATCCTGAGATGTTACTGTCTTTTTTTGTTTGTTTGTTTTTTCAAAAGGCATCATTCTGACACTTAGAGACATCAAGTGCTGAAGACGCATTTAGGAAAGTCTGTGATGCATGTCCACACCATATGCTGTCATTGTACATATATTACAGTAAGTAATGAGCGATGTTCATTCATTCATTTGCTGATATTAGAAAGAAAAGCTTCAGAAATCAAGAGAACTCACCCCTTTGCCCATGTTGGACGTCCAGACGTCAGCGGGTTATAATGTGAAGAACAGCACTCATGGACCGCGGCCACAGTTGAGACTCTCCTCCCATGTGTGGAAGACACTGGTGGCTTTTTTGGGCCTGGCACCCCCACTACCAAAAACTCTTGTCAGGGTAACCTGACCCATATACCCCGGCTCCACTGGCCCTCCCCATTACTCCACTCCTTTCCCAGGGCTTCTTCATATTCACACCCATCAACCCTACCGTGACCAAATGGTCCCACACACACACAGCAAGTACCTGCACCTGCTTAATACGTCACTACCTCCTGTCACAACACACACGGCCTGTTAGAGAACAATGGCTCTTCAATCACTCGTGTCAACACTACAAGTGAAACCTTGCTAGCAACATAACATGCAGCATTTCTAACAAACATCATAATGAGGGACCGTTAGTGACCCTTAAGAATTCTCATTAAGACTCATTATCATGCAAAGGCAAGTACAGTGTCCAGCTGTTTTGTGAACAGTAATGATAGTGAGAAACTGCTGTGTTATTGTATAGCGCTGAAATGATTTCTTCATTTGTTTTGTGCATGAAATCAATGTGACTCACTGCCAACACAACACTTAAATTAGCTTAAAGTCCAAGTTATTTACTACATAAGGTGGGTCATGACCACTGCGCCCACACAACAGATGCAGCAGATGATCTTGTATCTAATGTGCACCAATGTCTTATCACTTTTTGCCAATTGCTTTTGGAGCAGATTCTGTGCTTGGTGTCTGCTTGCATTGCATCGCATCTAATCCTGTATGAACTTTGTACTTTAGGTCTAAGCGCCTGTACAATGAGTTTCTCTGTAGTAAAGGTCTTTTATTTTTAATGGTATATTAGCATGGTTGTTTGAAATTCAGCATAAAACTGTGAAGATAAAGCTTCTTATTAAAGTGTCTAAGATATAAGCCAGAGAAGTGATCGTACAGGTCAATTAAATGAGTAACCTTCTAAGAGAAAAAGTATCTTTAAATCTAATTTGGAGGTTGTATATTTCACTGATGATGACCTAAATCTTTGTACTAAATGTCACCAATTTATTAAGAAAAAGTTATAAATAAATATGTGCAAAAATGAAATCCTCACACATCAAAACCCTTTAGAATTTCACACTGGACTTAATTACAAGAAATATAAAAGAGAGCTATAAACACTCACAGATACTTTGATTCATTCGAAAAATAAAGTTGAATTAACAAACATTGCTTCATTTGTGGCAAGCAGCTGATAATTGTGATAGAAAATGGTATACATGAGTGTAAGCAGACAGATAATGCCTTCAGTGCATACTTAGTCTTTTTACTTGGCAAGGGAGTTAATCCCAGTAGACTCCTGTGTAAATAAGCAGATGCATATTTACAGCCTGGTACAAAAAAAGGGCTTTGATCAATTTCCTTGTTCACGGCTGTGTGGGGAAATTTTTTAATAACTAATTTATTTAAATTTGATCAAGTCTAAATTTCTCAATTTGAAGGGCATAGAAATGCTGCTACTACCTTGAATGACAGGTGGGTTCTGACTAGGCGCAAACCTGCATCGTTAGCTGAAGATGCTTAACTACTACTACTCCTTAATCATGTTTGTGCTGTTTGGAGCATTTATCATGCAGTTAGCTCCCAAATAATGTGCTTATTGCATGGTTTATTGTGCCACAAGACTGAATAATAACTCTGATGCTCAGTTCTGGTAAGTAAAATTTGAATATTATTAGCAATTTAGCACAGCTGTACTGTAATTAGCAGTTATCTGTGAAGGTGCCTTGCTAACCAAGTTAGCAGACAGCTTAGCCCTTTTCCCTCTGTGTTATTATCTCAAAACTCAGAGGTTATTGTCTCAAAATTTCAACTCAATGAATGACCGCCTCTAAGTTTCAACAAACCTAACTTAAAATTTTGAATTATTAAGTCAAAATTTTGAAACACTATCTAGAAAGTCCACAAACCAACGGGTAAAGTCAGGGTGGATGTGTTGTTGTTGTTGTGTCATTCTAAAAAGGACATTTTTTAACAATAACGCTACACGAAGCTACCATGTATTAACTACATATTTGCCTGTTAACCTTCTACTTATATATTTAGGCAATCTGTATGTTTTGACTGATGAGTGACTTAATTCTCATTTATTTATTGATTTATTTATTGGTGAAGAGGATATCAACAGACAGGAGTGTGCTGATGCTACTGTGTCAACTTTAAATCATTTAAATAAAATCTGATGATGCTCTTTTAATGTTAATACTTTGTAAAAGTTACAGATATCTTTTTTCAGCTTCTGATGTGTTTATCCAAGAAAAAGTTTAGTGTAATAATATACACTTTTTATATTTTACAACATAGTTGTTTGTCAATTCTAAATAGGCAGCTTTAGCTGGTGAATACATGACCCAGTTTTTAAAGGTCATAGTTAACCTGCATGGTCCGATTCTTGCATCCTCTACATTACTGCCAAACAGAAAGAAACTTGCAACTTTGTGCAAGTCCATGAATAGTCAAATTTTGTTTTTGTCTTTTTGTTTTACTTTTGTCCCACCAATCCCGAGACTGTGTTTGAAGCCACAAATCCTGTTCTAAAATCCTCACAACACTTTGTAACAGCTGTAACAGCAAAATATACCTCAATGTATGAGCAACTTCAGGGATGGCTGAAGTTGCTCATACATTTGGAAACTTTGGGTGGCTCAGGCAAGCAATCTGGCTTTATTACTCCCCAACTAATTTCTGGCTAAAGTCTGGCTTATACTGGGCATTATCATCCATCCAGTTTAACTTTGGGAAGCGCAGCATATAAGCATCTGTTCCACAATGTTACAAGATAATACAAAAATTTCATCTGCATTAGCTTTAAATTGAATTTTTAACACACTTAATTATGGTTGTTAGAAAAAACCAAAATAAACCTACATTTGCAGCATTCCGTGGTTTCCCATTGGCCAGTCAGTCATACACTGTCTCCGGGCAAGTCAGCGCACATCTGTTAAAGACTCTGATGTGAAAAATGAGGCATAGTATTTTTGAAAAGGTTATGCTCACTAAATCCCACCAGCATGTTAATTCAGGGGGGAAAAAAATCCCCTAAAAAATTGTATGTTATTTTGCCATTTTGTGAAAGGGTGGTAAATGGTTGCTAGGCTTTTATTTCCTGTTCATCATTATTACTTTTTGATTGTAGGATTGCAAAGGGCATGATGAGGAGAACCCATTTTAGCGCTCACCTGCCACCATCATGCAGGAAAGCTTAAAAGTTTAATTTCAAAACTGAATTCCTTTTGTACTTACAAGAAAACCACCTGGTGATCACTGTGCAGCATTTAAAACCGCCAGATTACATCCACTAAAATGGTCTTTTTGAAAATGCAAAAAGCTTTCAGATAGCTAATAAGGTTAGTGCTGTTCTATAATGAGTTTTACTTCTCTTCCCAGCAATAAGCATATTCAAATATTTCAAATGGTAACTATATCATTTTGGAAGGACCTTCGTCTTTTGAAAAGTTCATAAAAGTGAGTCTTGGCAGAGACGTACGTGACAAATTTACAGAAAGCTTAGCACTCGGCACAGAAAGAAAGACACGGCAGGCACTTTCAGCTGGGTTTACTTTTGTCTTCTGTTGACAACAGCTGGCGACGTGGGGATTTTATTTTTATTTACGTTCTCTTTACAACATATTACAGTCACCAAAAGTCGTTAGTGCTTCGAAAATGATCACAAGCATTAAAATAAATGTAAAAAAATGTAAGAAGCTCCAGTCATTTCAAATGAAGGAATGTTATTCTGCAACTACGACTAACACGGTTCAAAATACATACAAAACGTGTTTAAAAGGCAGTTTTAATGCTGTTTGTCTTACGTCAGGTGTCTGTGTGGCTTTGCTGAAAAAAGAAGAAAACATTCTAACTAATCCATTTGACTGGATAGTTAAACAGCGACTAGTGAAACCAGTTATATCGATGTGGATTTTAGCACCTCCATTCCTGTTATGAATTTTAAAGAAACATTCAAGTCTACGCTTTCCACCCTGCATATTAAGCTCACCAATCGCAGTCCATCTTTGGCTCAGGGTTGGGGAAGGAGCACCTTTAAAAGAAAGCTCTGGGGGAAGAGGAGGCTCTATCTGTAGTGATACATATGGATTTTTGGCTGGGCTTAACACACCAGATAAGTCTCTTCCTCTAAAGATTTCTCCCACAGCAAGCACCTTCTCCCCCCATCTTTTTTTTTTCTTCCCAGCCACATCGTGCTGCATCTAAGGCTAACCAAACCCTTATCCACCCTTCATCTTCTCTCTGACTCCGCACAACAACCTTGATTTCCCTTCATCTTTGAATAAAACATACCATAGAGACAGCCACACAGTACCTTCCATAACACACAAGGTCAGAAATATGACATATTCCAAAGAGTTACATTACATTTCTTCCCTGCCTCCATAAACATGTTCTCCATGTGTTTTCTTGCACACATGTAAAAATGCCTCAGAAACATTTGCTTTACTTAGGGTGACATACTGCTTTTGTTTTGTTTTTTAAATTTCACATGTAATCTCATTTTTAACACTTTTAACAAGACACACATATACATAAAACACGCAACGGCGACCGGAAGAGAGCTAGCTAGATTATAAGTTTTTGTTTGGTGTCTTCAGTGAGGACTAAAGGCGGATTTGTGCCCATCTGTTTCTTTCCTCTGGAAGTAGTGGGCAGAGGAGAACCTTTTGGCTTTCGAACCAGCAGAAAAAAAGACAGTAAAGGGCCGGAGAAGAAGGGCTGGCAAAGGGATGTGCCCCGGGGGGAGGTGGCGCTTGAAGGGCAAACGAGAGGGCGTTGGTCGATCACTGGTGAACACGAAGGGAGGGGAGAGAGAGAGAGATGTCCATCACCGAGTTGAGAAAAGAGAAGAAGGAAGAGGAGGAAGGACAGAAGAGAGAGGAGCAGAGCATTGAGCTGTAGGCCTGGCAGTCAGATAAGGAGAGGCTTAAAGAGAGGAGTGGATTGTGTATAGGCCTTTTCTGTGGGGGAATAATGCAGTGCAGACTCACTAACCGGCAGGAAGAGGAAGAGATAAAGGAAGTCAAAGACGTTAAGGACGGCGAGAACGAAACAGGGAGTTTAGAGAGAGGAGATGATTCTCAAGATGGGGGCAGAGATGAAGAGCGAATAACAGAGGAGAGGAGACCGCAGAGGAGGCAGGGAGGGAGATGTAGAGAGAGATATCTTGTTACCAGCACACGCTAAAATAATTAGCCCTGGGTTGGCGAAGAGAAACGTGCAAGCGGATTAACTGGACCTAAAATAACTCTGAAGCTGCACCTCTTCCTGGTAAGCTCTTTTGTCGGACTCGTGAGAGCGTTGGCCAGTCTCGGGGGCCGTGACGTCATTCCAGGTTGTCAGTCCCCGGCCGTCGAGTCAACAGCAAACCGCCTCATGCACTTAGCGCAAACAGCACAGCAGGGCCCCCACCACCACCACCTGCTCTGCTCGCCTCTCTCTTCCACCCCCTTCCCCCAATCTCCTGTCGTCTGAAAAATGTGCAGCTGTTACAGTAAGCCCGTACGCTCTTATAGGACCAGAAATAGCCCCCTTTAGCCAGGGCAGGGACACAGCGACAACCTCCATTAGCTCAAATGTGAGAGGATTGAATCACCCCAAGCTCGAGGGCTTGAACCTCTATCTGCGCCGGCTGAGAGCAGGAATCATATTTCGCTCCCACTATCACTCTCCTGTCCCTCTCTGTCTCGCTTTTTCTCTGTCTAAAGTCCAGAGTGCACTCGCAGCTCCGCATAGTGTGTGTGTGTGTGTGTGTGTGTGTGTGCGCGCACGTGTGATTGAGTCGTAAACATTAAGCGGGGAGATTCAGGGGACTCTAAACACGAGGGGATATCTTTCAGGTTCCTCTTAAGGAAGTTATGTGCATAGTTAGGCCCTAAACAGTTTTACAGTTTGCCCAATGAGCGCATACAGGATCCCCGGCGAGGCGTTGTGAAAATTATTTGACACCGTTGCCGCTGATATAGTAGGACTATTCTTACAGCCAGTGCTGTCTTGAAAGAGTAGAGATAATGGAAAATAATGGGGGTTGCATCAGGCTGGGCAGAAAAGGAGGGAGCAGACTAGAGGAGTGGAGGCAGTCATGGAGAAGTCAGACCTTTATCTACAGGAGGAAGAAAAGAGGGAAGGGAGGTGAGAGAGAGAGAGAGAGAGAGAGAGAGAGAGAAACAGGATAGAGCAGTTAGCATATAAATCACTTCTGTAATTTGAATTAACAAGAAAGTCAGGAAATTCACAGTGAAAGGAGGAAGAAATGGAATAGGAGAGCGGAAGAGAAAGAAGATCAGTGTGAGGTGAGAAAGTTGGAGTTTGACATGTCGCCTCTGAAAAAAGCAAATTGGCTTGTCCCCGCAGCCAGGGCTTCGTGATGCGTATCGGACGCACTTGGAGAAAGCTCTTTTTTTTTTTTTTTTTCGGTGGATAGGATCACAATGAAAGGAACCAGAAAGGCAAAACCCAGGGAGCAGCTTTTTAGATTTTGTTATCAAACCAAGCCGTCTTAGGGTCTCGCTTCAAATGGCATATCTTATGACCTGACAAAAGCACTCGGGGTGCTGGCTGGTGTAAGAGATTATCACGACATCTAAGATCTCAGCCAGTATAGCTGCGTTTATAATCATCAGCCTGTGACAGGAGCAGTTATGATTTGACTCATTTATTCAGGGACTCAGGTTAGCGTTGTGGGTTGAAAGCAGGTATGTGGTTTCTCAATGGACTTCCCACTCTCTTATCTTCGATGGGTCCCCCCCATCCCACCCCCACCTCCCTCCCTCGTGGTCTGTTATTTGAAGGTGAGCTGATTGGCGAGCCTGGAGAGGAAGCCAAGCGGTTCGGACCTCCCTGTCCCTCCTTCACCGCTGGGGCCCTCCTCACCATTTCTACGAGTCAGCTCCAGCTCGATGGTCATCAGTACCCGACCCGAGCCCTCCTCTCCTCCTCCTCCCCCCACCCTCTCTGTTTTTCTGACTATGGTTCGCTGCTGCTGCTGCTGCTTGGGCTGGGCCTTCCCCACCGCTTGGCGTACGGGCTGGAGCAGCCGGTCAGCGAACCCGCCCCAGCCCCTCCCCGTATCCTATTTCTTATCCTTGCGTGACTCCTGCTTCTTCTTTTCCGAGGTGGCCGCCTTCACCTTGGAGGGGTCGGCGGGAGGCACAGGGCCCTGTGGGGGGAGGAGGGAGAGGGGAATTGGGGGAGAACAGGGGAGGAGAGTCACTTCAGGAGGAAAGGAGCGTGAGGAAGAAGAGAGAAAGAAGGGGGGGGGGTGACACAGGTGTGTTAGAGGTGAGAAGATGAAATATGGGGTTAGCAGGATGGGTGGAAATGTGAAGAGGAGAGAGAAAAACACATTTAGGTGGAAGAGGAGGAGGGTGAGGAAGTAGAGAGAGAGTCCTTTTAGGGGAGGGGGTAGCAAGTGAGGGGGGGCGGTGTCCAGAGCTGTAAGGGGGTGACAAAACAGGTAACCATGCGTTAGGATGGGACCCAGTGGCAGGTAGGCTCCATACACCTGTGACAACTGAGTGACAATTGATGATTAACAAACAGACAAACGCACACACACACACAGACTAGATTTTGATTGGCTATTGAGTAAATATTGCCCTTAAATTATTAACATATCCAGTGCCTTTGAATTTGGCCTTGGTTTGTATGAATTAACTCTTTGTCGTCCTTGTCTCGGTCAAAAATAGTTCCCTATCTTATCAAATACTCAAAGCACTTTACCAGCCACATTCACCCATTCACTCCCACACATTCACGCAGTGCTTTTTATACTGTACATACAGCACTTTTACTTTCACTTATCAAACACACACAGATGACACATCAGGTGCAGTTTCAGGGTTTCGGAATATCTCGCCCAAGGACGCTTTTGCATGCCGACTGATAAAACCACCGACCTTCTCATTAGTGGACGACCTGCTATTCCTTCTGAGCCACCGCTGCATCCTTCAAAGAAAATGTTTACAAATGTCTCAAATTTAGCTGGAAAGTGTTTTCATCTAGGTTACATTTCAGTGCTGAACATTGTTCCTCTGACTGGAGTTCACTACAGAGTGAGGACCTTTAGCTCAATGCGAGGAAGCTGTTTAAACACTGTTGAAAGTGCCGTTGCAGATGGAGCCAGGGCAGTTAAACGCCACCCATTAAACTCTTTTAAATTATTTTTAAAACAAAGATTTTTCATGTTTAAAATAAAAATAATTTTGCATTTAAGTCTGACTTTGTGATTTACAAATAATTATACTGTTGTCATTTTTTTTTCTCCCGTTTTTATGTGTTTCGCTTGTTGTTCAAATACATAAATGGTGAAAATGCAATATGTTTGCACGACCGTCTTAAAAAGAAATGCGTCTCTTGGGGGTTAGCCTGTTAAATATGAAACATGTTTTTATCCCAGACACGTTTCATTCGACCATTAAATACTAGGTGCCTGCTACATATCTTAGACTTTCACAGTAACACCAAGAACAGAAAAATTAAATCATTTCCAGGGTAGCTGCACTTTGAGGCACAGCGTCCCATCACATTTAGAAAGGGCAGTTCCAGGGTCAGAGTGGCAACAGAAAATTAAATATTTCTGAAGTATCTAACTGAGCTACTGAATAAATAATAACTAAAGTGTGCAGGGGAATAGTTGTTATAAATCTTCAACACTGTTTTGCTGTAGCTGTGGTCAGGGACAGACCTGCGTAAATCTCTTAACATCCTCCAGGCCTCCGGTTACCCTTTGAGGGTTTGGGTTAAGGTTAAGTTAACATTATGCATCATAGCAGAAGAACTGAGAGCTAGGTACACTTCACTTAATTTTTAAAAGTAACATGCTCTAGTTTGTAGAGTGCACGCTTGTTTAACCTGTGGCTAAAACACACTCTAACCCTAACCCTGAACAAGCCAAACTCTTTATTTAGCTTCTGCTTATGTAACTTTGCAGTTTTACTGGCTGTCCTTCTGTTTATCGTTTGTGTGTTTTCTAAAAAAAAAAAATCTCCTATAAGAAATCTATAAACGCAGGAGGAGGAGAGAGAGAAAATGAAGTAAAGTGTTGCTTCATTTGAGCACAACAAATCCAGGAGGAAAGACTTGACCAAGTGGAGATAAGGTCAAGGCAACACTTAACTTTACAATAACTGTATTCCAGTGCATTAACCCCTGAGTTAACCTATTGAAAACTATCACAAGCGCATGATAATGCTTTGATGGAGCCTAATAAAACTTTGCTCGTATGTAATGGTTTTTATAATGCCATTCTTTTTGAACCCCGGGTCAGCACAGTGTTGTCGTGTTACAGAGAACAGAGTGAAGAGGGAAGCGTGCCGGATATGAGGCTTTGAGACTGAAATACTTCTCCTCTAATACGTGAGGTTAGTCAACAGTGGAAAGCACACTAGAGGCGGTTTCTACCCACTGAAGCTCCCAGTAATAATACCCCGCTGATTGCATTAGAAAATTTATCTTCTTTAATTACGCACTCTGCAGAAGCTGCACACACAGACGGCAGTTGAGACACACAGTGCAACCAACTCGACAGGGAAGCTGCAAGGGCCGTCCGGTGTCATTATCTTCGATCATGCTTACATTCTCTCATACATCACTGTATTGTTTACCATTATGCATCCCACGATAGGCTCGAGTTTTGCACTGCAGTGTTTTCCATAGCTCCCACGCTAACGACGGGCTTGCTTCGTAAACACACTCCAGCCTGCTTATGCAGAACGCAGTACCACCCTCGTTACAGGGGCTGCACACACTTCAAAGGAAATGTGGGTACAGTGGCAAAATAGGAGGGACTGGCGGGGAGGTAGATAGGTAGGTAAGTGGCTGCGTCCCGTGCTGCATACTAAAAAGAGAAGGTGACAGGTGAGGAGGGAGATTGAGAGGTAGATGAAGAGCGAGAGGTAGTGATTTTCTGTCTGGAACCAAAGCTGATCAGAACCCAGAATACCTGAGGAGGGAGAGGAGAGAAACTGGAACGGGAGAGAGGAAGGGGGCGGCGGGGTGTGGAGAGGAGGGTGAGGAGGCAATCGGCAGAGAGAGAGAGAGAGGGAGTTAAAAAAAATGAAAGAGCAAAGAAGGAGTTACAGATAGATGCTTCTCATGGTCAGCAAGGTAGTCAAAGGCATGGAGAGAAGAGGAAGATGCGACTGAAGAGGGGGAGACGGGACCGGATAAAAGGAATCTGAATGAGAGAGAGAGTGTGCGAGGGAGGGAGTGGAGTGAAGTGAGGCAATTGGGGAGTGGAGAAGAGAATGGGTGGGTTGTGTGTGTGTGCCTGTGTGTGTGTGCTCAGATCGATACTGAGTGCACTCAATTATCATTCCAGTACAGTATGTGTGTATGCGTGTTCAATCCTGTGAGCTTTCTTATGTGTGTGGCTGCGGGGGTAAAGTCCTCTTCCACAACTCCACCTAATGGGGAGTAGCGGGCACCACAGGGTTCCTTTGTCTCTCTGTCTCGCTCACCCCGTCGTTCACTTCCCTGCCCAAAAGCCTTTTTTGAGATTTGTAGTGCAAGCCCAGCAAACAGAAGAGCAACGAAGACGGCGATGCTGATGCAAAATTGTGTCGTGTCAGCAGAGCCTCCTAATAAGGGCTATTTGATCAAACAGCCACTTATGAGCGCACTATAAAATCCCACGAGTCCTCTCTGTGTGTGGTGCAGCTAGAAGACCAGAACCAGCTCAGAGGAGCAAAATAAATAAATAAGCTAAAACACACTGGAGAGTGAGCTCAGATGGAAAAGCTGTTTTCGCTGTATATTTTTCTTCCAAGCAGAGACTTGCAGGAGAGTAACTGCAAATGACAACGTTGTCAAATATTTCAGTGTCCTTTTGGCGGCGAGTTATTTATTCATATATGCACTGTCATCCGCCGCAGGCACTTGAGAGCAACTGACTGCAGCTCAAGAATAACCTGACAATCATATGACAGTAGAAAGGAAAGAAGAAGACAGAAGGAGGAAGCAGGGCTCCGCGGAGATGAGAATGAGTGCACTTGTTTAAGGTAGGAGGAAGTCTCGGTCCTTGCCGGTGTCGCCATCTAGGTTTACGCTACAGGGGCAACATGGCGCACTCCGGAGCCCGCCACCGCTTTACAGTTTGCTTCTACCTGTGGCTAAATGACTCGCTGTTACAATAACACCTTTGATCTCCTGCCGCGGATATCTTTACACGTCTCTCGTTTCAAAGCCGAGTCTTGATTGTTGAAAACGCCTTGAACTCAAATCCTTTGACTTCTGTCTCTCTATTTTTTCTTTTTTTTATTATCAGCATGCAAAGCATACAGTCGATTACAACCCTCCAGCCCCTACATTACCACAGAGTAATCAAACAGAACTTGCCCTGGTGCCTTGTATGCACAAAAGAATACAAGCCACCAAAATGTCTGATTAATCCACCTCTTGAGGCTATCACACCCCCATGAGGAACAGAAGGGGGGAAAAAAATACCCCAAATCCTTGGCGTGCAGCAGCGTAAAACCACTGATAACAGCCCAGACCATAATAGGCCCCGTGATTTTCATTTGACTCCCAGTGAGCAAAATCAGCAGCTCCCGTCCATTTCCCCACTGCGAGCAAATCATAGTCCCATTCAGTAAGGCAATAGCATTAGTGCCATAACCTGGCCTCGGCCATTTCACAGTCACTGGTTTGAGTTTTTCCTTCTTTTTTTTTGTTTTTTGCCCTGTGGCTGTTTACTGGCACCATACTGTTAGGACCCCTCCCATCCCACCCCCGAGGGAGCTGAAGCAGTGGTGAGGACCACGAGAAAGAAAGGTGGGACGGTGTGGGCTTTAAAGCACTACGAACGCTGAGACGGCACAAGAATTTTAACAGCTTGAACACTGTTATTAGTGTTAGCGGGCCCGGCTTTGAATGGCATGTTATTTTGTTGTTGATATGTTGCTGAGAGGAGGAGCCGGCTGAGTGTGAGGGCATACTCGAGCTGGTTGGACTGGCATTGGGGGAATGCGATTAGGAAACTGTGCCGTTATGCACTGTCATGTTGGATGTGTGCTATTGTGTTGCTGCACTGCAACAGAGGAGATGAATATTCCCTCTGACAACATGTTTCCTGAGCCCAAATACTCAAACACTGAATGCCATTGTAACCTCTCCAAAAGCACATCATTTTACTATTAGCGCCTGAATGTGACAGCAAACCAATCTGTTGCTTTTGGTGTTGTCGGCTGGATGTGTATATGCGCCGGTCTGTGTGTGTGTGAGTGTGTGTGGTGGGGCTGGAAGGAGGCAGAGGAAGAGAGGAGCGGGGGCAGGAAGGAGAGGAAGAGAGGCGTGTGGAATAAGTAGAAGGGGAAACTTGCCTGTCTCTGCTGTGAACCCTCTTTCTTTTTCTTGCCATGTTTGCTGGAGGGGACAAAAGAAAGACAATGTCAGGATGTCGAATCTATCTCTCCCTCCAGTGGTCACAGGGCTGCATTGCCTGGCAGCCATCATAAAGAACATCAACTTAATCTACTGGCCCTGTCTCAAGCACAGCCCCCAGGTGCTAGATGTGTTAAGATCTCATAAGACTGGAAGATTGGAAGGGTATAAGCAAGATGATGAATCTGTCATCTTCATGATCTAGTAGATAATCCACTCAGAAACCTTCACTTCACTACTTTTAATCATCTCGCCTTGGACCTATGCAGTACTGTTTTTAGATTAAATCTAAATCGAGAGATCATTATCTGTCTCTTTACAGCTGACTAACTTCAATTTTAAACCCCGCACACCTAACCAAATCAAATCGTGGCACAGCAGCTATGCCAGCTTGGCCACGCAGGTGTCCATGCCAGGGATGGGCTCCGGCTTCAGCTCCAGTCCCTGGCAAAAACCCGACTGGCAGAGAGCCGCCGGCCACAGGCCGGGCACTGACCTGACACTGAGGCTGAAGACTCGGCGTGCCACCAGGAACCTCATCAGGTAGTAGATGACCACGATGAGCAACAGCAGGCCCAGGACCACCCCGATGATGGCTCCTGTGATCACGCCAGCCTGGATGGGCACTACGAGTGGAGGAGAGGAAAAAGCAGATGAGGAAAGGTCAAAAAGGACAAAGATGGAAAAGTGGCAGTGAAAAGCAAATGCCAGGTTGAAGTCAGGAGTGTTCATAAGAAAAAAAATGTGCAACGAACCAAAAAAAAAAAACAGTAAAGGAGATGGAAAAGAAACGATCTTGTCATTTGTGGGAGGAAATTGGTAGGAGAGGAAAGGGTAAACAAAGCTAAAAGGAAAGTGAATAAGAGATGAAAGCAGCAAAGAAAAGTAAAGCAAAAGATAAAATAAAGGTTGAATGAAAGATTAAAGATACCAGCACAGTGGAGGTAGAGAAGGAGATGAAGCGACAGAGAGATAAGGTAGAATAAAGGTGAAATCAGAGAGAGAGTCATGGAGAGAGGTGCTGAGGGAGAAAGTGGAAGACGATGGCGTAGGAGATGGAAGAGAGAAATGGGAGGAGAAGATGAGAAGGAGGGGGAGAGAAGAAGTGAAAGGGAGGCAGTGATAGCAATCACAAATAGAGAAAGAGATAAAATTGTAATTGATTTCATTTAACGGGAGGTGCGAAGAATTCTAAATGAGGCAAAGCAACGACTGGTTTGAAGACAGTCGCTTGATTCTGATGAACGGCGAGAACTGAGATTAATTTCAGAGTTTCAAATGATTAAGACAAATGAGAACAGTTCACTTTCAATGGAAAAAAAAAAAGAATCACTGAAATATGGCATACAGGACGGGTGGGAATCTAGCAAGCAGGAATTTAATTTAGGAGACAAACCCCGTCTCACCTTTCTCAAACACCAGCAGTCGGACACTGGAAGGCCGGCCCACTATGTCAGGGGGGTTCTTGGCGTCACAGGTGAAGGTGCCGTTGTCGCTGAGCTCCAGGTTTTTGAGCAGGATGGATCCGTCACGGCGACCTGGGTTTCCCACAAACTCCAGTCTGTCTCTAAAGGGACCCTTGTTGTCCAAATAGGCAGCACCACCAGTGTAGTGGAAGATCTACAAATAACAGACAACACACTGTCACTCTGACTAATGCTGCATTTGGATGTTTAGTAAGTAGAGCAGCAAATCAGACCTGAGAGTTCCTGCAATAACAAATTTTGCCACCATTTGTGTGCATTTTTTAAAAATATAGAGATGCACGAAGCACCTGTCAGGGGGGCACTCATGGAGCATTAGAAAAAATTAGGGCACAGCTTTTAAAACTGGCAAGCAGCTTTACACGAGGGCCAGAAAATAATATTCAAAAGCAGCTCCTGAGGGGTGTAGCAAATGTGACGCCAATTACTGGCGCACGAAAAACATATACAACATTTATAACTAATATATGGTGGATAATTGATAACTGAGGGGGTTTGGGGAATTCCAGGGAGTGGACCAAATCCCAGTGAAACATATGAGCAGTCTATTGTTTTGCATTTATAACCTATTAATTATTAAGTCCATTCAGCGTGCTGCCATTACTGCAGCAGCAAGTCTACAGTGATTACCACTGCCTGCTGACACTGACTGCAGTGACCTATAGATAGTTTAACTGACAGAGTTAGCCAGTTTACTGTTTATTGATGCAGACGTTGTGCCTGTTTGGTTGCCCTATTTAGAGGTTCTTATCTTTCCCAATAATACAACAGTAGGTTGATTAAATAAGCCCATTCTTGATTTATTCCACCACCACAGCTCCCAGAGCCAGAGCTAGCTACCTGTTTCACTGTATTAAATTAAGCAGATGCACACTAATCACTGTGGTACTGCAGTTAGCCATGATGTTGTTACTGGGAACAAGGCACTTTTTCTTAATAGTTTTGATCTGTTCCTGGTGCACATCTTTTGTCCTCTGCACACACAGGTTAATGTATATGGTCTCAAACAGGGCAGCTTGCAGCTTATTGAAAGCTTGTATATTTCACTCCTGCTGGACCAGCTGAAACTGCAGTATTTACTGCACAGTGTTGTCAAAGGTAGTTTTACATGTAAAGCAATTTAAAAACCGAAAACAAAGGAGAGCTTTGCATTCAGATGTCTGCATATTGTCGTGACTTCCGGTTCTCCTTCCTGGAAGAAGTGCCATGACTTTTAAAATGATGACATGCCGTCACCAGGTATCGATTATTAAACATTAAATGGCCACAGTGGCAGAATCGGGGTGATGCTCTGGATTTTACAAGGTCAAGGTCAAATGTGGCTTTTAAAGATTCATCTATAAATAAAGACCTGAGGCCTGCTGTTACCAAGTCCCATGTGAAAAGAAGAGGACCTTTCATATGATTAACGTGTCAGAAATCAAGTATGACATTTTAAAGGGACAAATGCAGCGTGACAACAGATAGAGATATGAAACTGTAAATCTGTCCAGGCAGGGAAAGAAATGAGCGACTGAAGATAAGTGAGGAAAAAAATAAATAAAAGAAGAAGAGAAATCTACTTTCAAAGTGAGGCCACCGCGGGAGACAGATGAAGGCGAAGGAGGTGAGGGAAGGACATAATGAGAGAGGAGGGGAGGGACAAAGAAGGTAGAGCTGTGGAGGAGGAGATTAAGGGAGGTGGACAGAGGGAGGCGCAGTCAGGATGGGGAGATAGAGAGATTAGAGAGATGGCAGGATGATAAGGGCAGGGAGAGTGAAATTAAAGAGCAGGAGGCAGGTGAGGAGTGGGGAGATTAGCAGAGAACGTTGCTTTTAGTTAGTGCAGATGTTAGAGTAAACTGAGTACTTGTGTATGATGACATTTCAGATATGCACAGTACTGCATTTGCTGGATTAAACATGGATTTGTTTTTGGATAACCACGCTCCCTCAGCGCTCTACAAATCACTTTGTGAATTTTGGAAGACATTTAAAATACAGACATCCGAAGATTAAAGAACATCTCCCGAGAGAAATCAAATCGTGTGGCCTCCAAAAGAAAACCACACCTTCTTCCTATTATCGGTTTTCTTCCTCTGCTTGCCGTGTTTCACAGAGATGGTGAAAACAATAAAAAGTCTTTTGGCAGAAAATATAGACATTGTTGGCAAGTCTAAATTTCTGTCAGTGCAGCAGACTTGTGTACTTCCCTCCTAAATATTTATACATGACTTGAATGTGAGAACAGTGGGAGTAAACAACATAAGAATGTCATTCATGCAAATAAGAAGAAAGAAGGAGGGAAGGCTCTCCTGCTGCAGCCCGCCTTAGTGATTTACATCTGGCTCTTTAGCTGCCAAATGCTCCATTATTTCAACAGCTAGACGCAATCGTTGGCTGTCTGCTGTTTGATTCTGGACAAGAGATGTTTTACTGACACAGCTGCATGCTGCAGATGAAAACAACACTGTTGTGGACAGTGAAACAATGACTTTATAGATGCCACGCTCGGTGATGTTCCGCTGGAGTTTCATCAAGCGCAGCTTTGATGCGACTATACTTGAATTGCTTGTTCCTTTCAAAGTAGCCGACTTATAAACACACAACCTCATTTTGCATAGCGTGTGTATATGTGTGTGAATTTGAGTATTACAGATATGGCGTCCCGTGAGCCATCAGGCCTGTATGTCCAGGAGAAGGTGACGTCCTCCGAGGTCCAGCGCCAGGAGAAGAAAGAACAGGAGAGTCGGATGTCAGAGCCCACCAAGGCGTGCCGCTCCCAGCCAGTGTAAATCACTATAGCCTGGGACTGCTCAGGCACTGGGAGACACAAAGCAGGTTTAAGTGGTTAATTCACACATGGAAAGAACAAAATATTCTGGGAGCTCATATTATTTTTGATACTATGAGCTGACCTTCACTATATACTGTGTTCATGCATCTAAATCTGTAACTATAAAAACACATATACATAGTTGTTAGTATGAGCTGGTAAAAAAAAAACAAAAAACATGCACTGTTTCTTAGAATACCTTGAGTACCTTTGTGAATATTTTTACACCTAAACTGGTATCAAAAGACACAAAGTAGTCCTCTTTTAGCATAATCCTAGGTGCATGCATATACATCCAGATAGTCACTGACAAACTGCACATTAAGTGGGGTCAAATGTGCCATTGATTCAGAGTTGCACTCAGTAAATATTTGAGTTGTCTCTAAAAGGGGAGCTTCAGTATGGATAACGTTGGCCTAATCATGTGCACAGTTTATGCTTGAATAATATTTAATGATCTATGTTAATTCAGTCTTGGCTGCAAAAATCAATATTTTAACTTCCTCAAAAAATGCAGTCAGCATCTCAAACAACTACCAAAGCCCCTCGGAGCTGCACAGCCTCACCGCTGAGCAGTATCATTTTTTGTATTGTTCACTTTCCCTTGGACCACGCCACCAACGAGTCACAGTATTCTCACTGCTGTATCAACATGAATGCCCTTAAGCACTCTGGAGTTTTCAGCACCCAGGGAGTAAAGTTCGCAGCTTTCACTGTGCACATCCTTGAGCGATAGCCAACCCCCGCAAAACTTGTCAATGAAATCACGCTTGACGTTTTTAATTAAAATTCTGACAAAACATCTGACAGGAGGGAGTTTAGAAAGCTGCCTCCTCGAGAGCAAAAACCCTCAGTTAAAAAGTCGTAATGCTGCTGCTCTTTAACGTTGCAAGCTTGGAGACACCTGCTTCGAGAGAGAAGCACAGATGGACAGTGCTGACCCATTACTGGAATGCATGCAAAAAGAGACTGCATCCTCTACAGGTGTACTGTTGGCCTTTTAGATTAAATCAATACAGCAAATGCCAAGATATCAATTAAAATGCTTTAGCTAAGTGTTAATCCAGTGTGGTGGGAGGTATTAGAGTGCACTCTGAGATTAATTCAGTATCAAAGCTATTAAACCTTTTTCATTGTCATCAAGTTCATTAGTTTTCAGGTAGCACAAAACACACAAAAACCCACTTTGCCATATCCTCACATCAGTAGAAAGATCATTTCTACATCATCAGTTTCAGTAGATTAAGTTAAGTGTGAGCTTTTTTTTGTTAGAGAAGTCCTCAAAAATGAAGTTAAAACTTTAAAAGAAGGTGTTTTCTTTCATTTTTCCCCCCCGTTTCTTTTGGTTTTACCTATTCCCAGGAGGGCAACCGACGTCAGCGCCAAAAACGTCAGCATGGTCTCTGGCTTCTACGGAGCTCCCAAAAGACTGATGCTGCAGACCCGACTGGAGTCGGTCGAGGAAGAGTCCCTCTCTGGAGGGAGCGTGAGTGGAAGGAGGAGAAAGAAAGAGGTAAGAGTGGAGGGGTGCAGGATGCCAGGACAGAGGGCTTCAAAACAGGACAACAACAGAAAACCCACTGTCCCATGTTTTATACCCAACCACACCCCTCGTTCAGGCCTCAGCCCGGCCCATTCCTCCTCTCCTCACACTCCCCTCCTCCCGGCTCTCTCCATTTCCCTCTCTGAATTAAATGAGCGCATGTTATCTTTTGAAGTAGGAAAGAAAGGCAGGTGACAGACACCTGCGCTGTACAGTAGTTGGTGAATTAATTGGATAAACAATAGGCAACTGGGGGCGAATTTGCAAAGTATGTGCGACATTACAGAATGATGAATGCAATGTGTCACATTAAACCCTCACCTTGATGTGACTGAGCTGACAGGAGATGCTAATTAACACTTAGTGTGTAGGTGCAGGTAAAGGCGTGCAGCAGGGACTCGTGACCATATGCGGCTGCTCTGTATGTGATCACTGCTCGCATGTTAGTGTAACATGGAGAAAGATGGGAGGCTGGTTTCTGTTTACACTGAGGGAGGAGATCCAGCAGAGAGGTCAGTCCAGGGCCCTCTCCTCCTTCCCCCATGCCTCACCCCTCATTCTCCTCTCCTTGCACTTTCACCCCGTGGCCCAAACAATGCACCAACTATTTTCTCTCATTGTTCCCCCTCTTCAGATTCCTCTCATTTGCTGACGTCTCGCGCTTGAACACAAAGGAGAGAGAGTGGACAGGGCCTGACTGGTGTTTGCCTGTCTGTCAATGGGGCTTTCTTCCTCTCCCTTTCTTTTTCCCTGCCCAGACAAAGCTGCGTATTGAGATCGCAGCACCCACTCCTCACTTTTCCAGTGGCACAGACAGCAGTTGAGTGTGGGGAGAGACATGCTATATATAGATGAGTTGATATGAGGACAAGAGAAGAAGCACAGACGTGAAAGTGAGGCAGCGGCGAGATATAGGCGCAGGGTGAGGAATATATGAGAAGGAGAGCAACGGTGTGAGCGAGAGTGAAGTAAAAAACAAAAAGTCTGATTTCTGGAGGTTTCATTCAATCATTCTGTCACCCGTCATGAATATGGATTCATTTAGCCGCTGGCGTATTTGTAGTGAATACAGGCTCAAATTAGTAGTTCTCCTCTAGCTTCAGCAAACACACAAGCTGGATACACTCAACATTGAAGGGTAAATCATATCAACCTTGATTCAAGTCCTGCTACCTCTCTTTAGAATTTGTATATGATGAGTGAGAAGAGCTGGCACTTGACAAGGACGTCCACTTTACCCACTTCACGTCATTATTACACTGAGCCCACTTATCCAAGTTTCCTGGGATAAAAATCAAGGCTCTCGTTTTGCAAGGTAGCACAAAGCCAAGAGAGCAGCAAAGCGCCGAGCATCAGATCAACTTTCTCTCACGTTTGAGACGACAACATAAATTTTTTTTGCCACTTGTGACAGCCACTCGTTCATCTTAACACCTCAGATACCCCCCTGACGGATCAGCTGAACAAAATGGACCATCTGCCAACTTGTTGGCGCCATCAACTGTCTAAGCTTTGGCTTGAATGTCTAAATCGCGACATCCTTAACAATTATTGCAGATCCTGCCTTCAGGCCCCAGAGAAACAGGGGGATTCTTTATGAGTCTGGCAGGTGCAGAATGTGGCAAGCACCCAAACTCGTCAGCACCGAGCGATGGTGGCAGCGGCAGCGGCTGAGCTTGGCAGGCAGAAACTGTATCACGTATAGAGCGAAGGCCTCCATTCCTGGCAGTGATATAGCACACTAATGCAGGAGAGGGAGAGCTCATCTGCTGCTAAATTATACAGAGAGGAGAGGTAGAGGAGAGGGGAAAGAGGTACCAGCGGGAAACACGCAGGGAAAACTCGATCTGTAGACCAATTTTAACTTCTTTTTTTTTCCGGAAAATTATACACAAGTCCTCAGCTGCACTTTAGTCATATTGAGGTGGACAAGGCTTCACATCAATTGGTGTTATTAGAGATGACTGAATACGCAAAGTACCTCAGGCTTTAGCGACTGTGCGAATGAAACCATCTCAGCTGTCTGCCTGTATAACCCATCAAGCTTGTTTTCACGGGTGGAGACAGTGGCCTCAGTTGTATTTGGTGAGGGCATGTCATTAGACACCCATATAAATTTACAGAGCATATTTCCTTGTGATTTTCTCATTTCCTTTGACATCAAATTATTTCCAATGGAATGAGGAAAAAAGAACATACCAAGCACACTTTGAAAAGCCCACAGATAAACACAGGCTGGGAAGGCATCCCGAGCTGTAGATGTTAGGGGCACTTGTCAGCTCTATCCATGTCTAATTTTTCTGCAATGTCGAGTATGTTTGTCACAGCTGAGTGCAGCACTGATCACAAGGCAGGCTGGCAGACGTGCAGAAGGGGAATGTCTTTTCAAAATGTGGAGGGCTTCTACGAATGAAGAGCCGCTTTAAGATGGGACTGCTGGAGGGTTTCTTGCCGGTCGAGATGGGAAAAAGACAGAAAAGATACACACCACAGAGGCTGGTTCATACCAAGGTCAAAAGACTAATGACCGTCAACAGCGATCCAATGGAGTGCACTGCAATCTCAACCCCTTAAGCACAAGCATCTCAGTGTGGGCCAAAGTGAAGCGCTGAGACGTGGGGAACAACAACTGCTGCCATCATAAACCCATCACAAAGCGGTCTCGTTAGCGACTGGATCGACTCGCAGTTTCGCTCAAAGGGGTTGAATAATCAAGCGAAACATTTCCATAACCAAATAAGGCAAATGAGCCATGGCGAGCAATTGGCCAGAAAACTGTCAAAAGTTCAGGCTAGAAGGCAGGATTAAATATAAATACGGCCGTGTTATGCCACCATGGGTTCCTAATAGGAGGCAGGTTAACGATGCAGTGACAAAAAAAACCCCCAAAAAGGTCAACAGAGGAAAGAGTAGATGACCAGAAGTATGACATAGGTGTGTATTCATTAGTAATCTTTGACATTTAGAGAAGTTATTTTAAGTAGTGGGAAGTGTGTTTCAAAGAGCAGCAGCTGCTTAGAGTTACAGTTTGAGACTCGTTTGACTCAGTTTAGATTCAAAGGTTTTATTTTCACTGTTTCTGTAAATGTGTAATGATATGAAAACCTGAAACAGCAACTGCTAATTTCTGATTCTTTAGTGAAGCCGTTGTTTGTTTTCTATACTCTTCATAGCTATCCAAATCTATCCTACTTGAAAAAGTAATCACCCCCTAAACCTAACAACTGTCTGTGCCATGTTTGCAAACAAGAACTGCAACCAAGCGTTTGCAATGACTGACGAGACTTCCACAGCACTGTGAAGAAATTTGGGCCATTCTTTGAGCAGAACAAGTCCAGACTGACTACGCCACGCCAAAGTTTGAAGCTGGTGTGTTTCAAGTAACTGTCCTGCTACATAACCCGAGTACATTTGAACTTTCTTCCACAGGATTTTCTGGTAGAGAGCAGAATTCATGGTTCCATCAATTATGGCATTCAGGTTCTGAAGCAGCAACTCCACACCATGCAAACTACCAACACCATGTTTGACTGTTGATATAATGTCATTTTAATGAAATACTGTTAGTTTTGTGACAAATGTAACAGGACTCAAAACTTCCAAAAAGTTAAACCTTTGTCTTTTCAGTTCACAGATTGTTGAGTCCTTTTCTTTTTATAAATGTGAGATCAGCCTTTATGTTCTCTTTGGTCAGCAGTGGTTTTCACCTTTAACTCTCCCATGGATGCCATTTTTGCTGAGTCTCTTTCATATTGTTAACTGAAACATGAGAAGTCTGCAGTTCCTTTGCGACCTCCTGAATAAGTCGTCAATGTGCTCTTGGAGTAATTTTTGTAGGCAACTCCTAGGAAGGTTCATCACTGTTTCAAGTTTCCTAAGTTTTCTCCATTTGTGGATAATATCTCTCAGTGTGGTTTGCAGGAGTCCTAAAGCATTAAAATGGGTTTGTAAGACTTTCAAGACTAATAGATGTGACTCAATATTTCTCAGTTGTTTCTTTACATTGTGTCATAATTTGTTGCTTTTTGGGGTCTTTTAGCCTACTTCACTTTGTTAGTAGGTTCTATGTATATGATTTATTGATGTGCAATAATGAGGCCTGTGTGTGTCTACTCAGATTTTCAATAAATGTGGTTAGTCACAGTTAATTCACACAGGGTCAGGTAACTTTTGAAAAATAGGCAAACAAATAAATCAGAAAGCGGGGAAATATTTTCTCCTCGATTGTGACTGCAATTGTGCAAGAGGGAAGGACACACTTTGCACCAATCACTAGTGAAATCAAGCTTTCATGCTCACATCCACAGCTATGCCCAGTTTAGAATTATCAGTCACCTTCTGCATGCATGTCTGCAACAAGCACTCTGAGAAAACCCTCAAATGCACAGGAAGAAGATGCAAAAACCGCACGCTACACCCAACCGACCAACAGGTTTGTACAAATTTGGAGCACTTGCTAGCTGGTTTTCATTGTTTACTGGATGTAGACTGGTGTTTGTGAAGGTCATGTTGTCTAACACAGCTCTGCACCACTCCGCTCCCATGTCAAATAGTCCTTGCAGAGCCTAGGGGTGTGTTTTGATGGTCCCACTGAGCTCAAACCAGATGGGATGGCGTGTCACTGCAGGATGTTGCTGTAGCCCTGCTGCTCAAAACAGTGTTGCTTTGAATGCTGAATAAATTTCCAGCAGTCTCACCTGCTAAGTCCCCCCTCCCCAAAACCCACACACCATTACAGCTCATCCTCTGTCCTTCATGGTGTGAAGCACACATGCAGATGCTCAGCAAAGTCCAGATTTACACCTCATCTAATGTGCATTTGTTGAGTTTATTGGCCTTGCTTTTCTTAATGTCCTTCAGCAGTGGTTTCCTTGCAACAGCTAGAGTATGACAGACTGATTCACACAGACTTCACCTAGCAGTTGAGGTTAAGATACTTGAACTCAGGGAAGCACCACTGTGGTGCTTGTGGTGCCTGAGGTGCTTTTTTCAGACTGACTGACCTTCATGTCTTAATGTAATGATGGACTGCTGTTTCAGTTTACTTGGCAGCGCTGTTGTTGCCATTGAAAAGGGGTTTATTTGCTGTGCTGTACAAACGTTAAGTTGGCACTGGGAAAAAAGATGTTTTCAAAGAAAATAATAGGTTAATACATTTTTTTAAAATCACTTTTGATGACTCAGGTGATGTGAAGAATCACAGACATAAGCAGCGTTGTTTTACACTGTCAAAACAGAGGAGGGGGGGACATTAAATATGTAACTGTGTCCAAAGTATAGACAGCCACAGCATGTGATAAAATTGTAAACTGTGATGTAACACCTGAACACATAAAAACCAGCTGAAAAGCAAAACTGAAGAGAAGTTCATCCTGATGAAAGGGAATAACTCATTAAAAGTGTTTTTTTTTTGTGTAAACTCTGAAAAAAAATCTTTGATGTCTGAGCAAGCAGAGAGACTAAAGGATGAATGTGAATATCTACACACAAGTGTCATTTACAGGAAAGGATTACAACGGTTATATTTCACAGTGACGCCTCAGCCATTTGAGTTCAGTCATAGGTTCTTTTTTTATTTTTTATGTTGTGGAGAGTATTCCAACTTTTCTCCTTTATTGTCTGGTATTTTTTCACTGTTTGTGCTTAATAAAAAAAGTCAATAAGATTGAAAATATGTCTAATAAAATTGTGGGTGAAAAGCAGCAGTGTCACACTGCTTTGTGAGTCCAGATTCTTAAGCAAAGGGCAAGAAACTGTCTGTGATGTATCACATTGTAAGTTGCGTTTGTTGTACTTGGCATCCACTGTTGTTAATCTAACTCTATCAAGGTTATTGTACTTAATCAAAACTAAACAAAAAAAATAAAGATAAGTGACATTTTAGTTAACTGAAATAAAAACTAGATTTTAGGGTAAAAAGATATTTTGTGCTTACAAAACTTGTATAGGAAAATTCATACACACTGACAGTTTATTAGGTACACCTTATTAGACCCCCTTTTGCCTTCTAGCTGTTTGGTCAGAAACCTGCACATCTCTGGAAGCTCTCTCCCTGTTTCTCACACAGATGGAGCAGATACTGGCCCTGCTGCTGGACCTTATGTAACCTTTGTCTCCTGGTTTCTCCTTCACACTATTAAGGAGACATCCTTTCACAACTCTTTGGGCTTGCCCATGAAGGTGAAATGGAGGAAACTGATTCTGTGGACAGATGTGCAATATCCACGTAACGAATTTAGACCAGAAGTATCTACAATCAATTAATCAGTTACAATATGTGTACCATATGTGCACACAGTCAATCTATGAGAGCCAGAAGTCTGGTTGGGTTTTAGGGGAGCAAATACTTATTCCACTTAATGTCACCGAAATCAGTTTATAACTTGTGTTTCTAACTTCCATAGAAACTTCTATAAAAACTAGACTGTTAATTTCTTTGTAAGTGAACAAACTTACATATTCAGCAGGGGATCCAATCATTCCCACACTGTATGGATGCAGCAATCTGGATGGGCTGGACTTCCTGTGCTTCAATGGGCTGTTGGCACTCATGCTACCAGCAGTGACACTGTCAAAAAGCAAACCCAGAAGGGATAAAGAGAGAACAACGGTCTGCTGCAGACAACGTAACTCCTTATTTGGAGGTACTTTTATTTTTTTTCTTTCTTTATTTATTTCGGGGATTGTCGTCTCCACCGTCTTACTGACAGTGAGCAGCTGGTTGTGAACATGTCATCATTCAACTTATGCTTGCTCTAGTGTCAAGGGATACCACTGGGGGGGGGAAATTACAGCTTTCCATAAACAACATGTGTTTACATTCAAGTGCCACAGATCTCAAGCAGCAGCAGAAATTATGACCTTTGTCCACTTTGAGCACAGAATGACTGAGTGTGGGTGGTGGTGGTGGAGGGGCAGTCAACAAAAGTCTGATTTTGAGGGTGCTGCTCAACCATGAGAGATATCGCTGCTAAACTTTTTCCCTAATTAGGTCTGTTTTTGTGCTTAAATCTAAATAATTTAAGCACAGCAGTGATTTGTCATGGCCTGTCAGAAAAGAAAAAACACTGGAAGACAATTACCAACGCCACTGTTTGTGGTTTAATTTCAAGGATTTGTTGGCACAGTTAAACCCAACTCGCATTAGTTAAAATGAGCTGATGAAGTGCACTGATGAGTCACACTGAGCGCACAATTCTGCACTGTCTCTGGTGTTGAGGAGCTAATACCCTGTTAGAGTGGAGACTGGAGGACGAGGGAAATCATATAAAGGGTCTAAAACAGAGGGGGCCTGACATCATCAAATCCGAAAGGTTACTGGCCAACGCTGGGTGCTCAAGCTCAAGAAAAACACTATTGATATGCCGTGGGTTCGGCCGGGCACAATGGCAGGGACTGTCCCTCCCGCTCTCCCTTGTGGCCTGGCATCGCAGAGATGTCACAGAGAGCACCAAACAAATGGACGGAGGGATAGAAAGGGATGGAGGGAAGGCGAGGAGGTGGAGGAGAACAAACTCATTGTTCTCAGGGTGGAGAAAGCGCTATTGTGAACAAGACAGATAGCTTATGTGGGAGAATGGGGTGGGGAAAGAGAGAGGGACACAAAAGGACAGAGAAAGGTGAAACCTGGCATTTTTTATAGATGCCCCCCCCACCCCACCCGTGCGCTTGGAGGTAATCCATAATCCTGGCTTTAGGGTACACTTCCTGAAAGTTTAAAGAGGAACACAGCAGGGACAGTTTCAGCACACAGGAGCAATCTTCAGCTTGCCTTTCATGTGCATCAAGCCTAGAGATCCTTTCTCCTTTCAAATCGTGCTTCACATCCAAGAGCCTCCAGTCACTTCTTAACATGTGGATAAACAGTTCAACAGAGGCAGGGAGCAGGTAGGTCTGCAGCAACTGCCCCCTGGGTCCAGTCTGAGCGGGTGACTCAATGTGAACTAACAGCACAGCTGTTTGAACATGGGCTGAGACCTCAGTGGAGAGATGGAGGCCGCTGTGCTGCAATGCCCTGCAGGCGTTCGATGCGTGCCAGCTGCCCCCCTCGGTAAACATCAGTGACACAAATACACGGGCAGTTAACCAGGCGCACACACACACACACACACATACACATACACACACGTGTTCATGGAAAGATGACAAAAACAGCCTCATTCAGACATGCAGAAAAAAGGGAACGAATGCAGAACAGTGTCAGCATGCAGGCGCTTAGACCCAACAGCAATCCAAGGAGATTTGATCATTTCCTCTCCACTGACACAATGACACAAATTAGACACTCTCCACGTCAACCTTCAGTTACCCACAACAATGGACAATATCATACAGCACACAC
The DNA here is from genome assembly GCF_001858045.2 of Oreochromis niloticus. Classification (NCBI taxonomy): domain Eukaryota; kingdom Metazoa; phylum Chordata; class Actinopteri; order Cichliformes; family Cichlidae; genus Oreochromis; species Oreochromis niloticus. The sequence goes on from NC_031982.2 coordinate 26,994,274, forward strand.
AATATGGGATTAAATTAATTACATGTTTTCCTTCTCAATATTTCACGCTCTGCTGCCTGCGTGATTCCCATTTGGGACTTTTTTCCTCAAACTGGATGTTTAAAGCTCATTTCAAAAGCAACAGCACAGCTGAACACTGCTGGTTGAATTTCAGATTTCAGTAACACCAGCAAGCCCTTGTTCTTACTTTTTGTTTTTTTCCTTGAAGATGAGATGTGATGATGATATTCAATATGTGCTTCAGATTTTCCCAAAGCTGTGTGCAGGAGAGACGACACATTTAAAGCAGAAACTAGACTAAAACATTTCAGTCTTTACACGAGAAAAAGGAAGACTGAATAAAATAGGAGGAAAAAATGTGCTGCAGATAAACAGAAGACAAAACAGGCAGGCAAATCTGGATTTGGAATTTCCATGATTATTCAGCCACAATGGTGTCCTTCTCAAACTCCCCCTCAGCAGACACAGGACACGGCCCACACGCACAAATAATAGGCAAACCACCAGCCGTGCAGTATGCATACTTGCATGCAGAGAAAGCATAACAAATAGCGATCTCAAGAGCTTTCGACTATGGGAAATATAAACCACTCTGCATGTAAATACACTGACAATAGTGTGCCACATGCTGCGTGAGATGCTGCACAACTGGCACAATTTTCCAAGTCTATGCAAGAAGCTGTGAGGATGCACAGTGGTGCCTTTAGCTAGATGACATCTGCATGCCAGTAAGCAGGCAGGTATAATGCTTAATATGTTCATCATTACAGACCGAAAGGTTTGCTAATTAAAAGTGCAGCTGAGGGTAATGACTCTTTTTTTCTCAGTCATAACACATTGGAAATTCAAATTCAGACAAGATGAAAAGTAACATTATCAATGAAGTGATTACAGTTCATCATTAAGGGAAAATGAACCCAATTTCACAACAATCCATCCAACAGCAGTGGAGCTTTAATTTGCAACAAAACAGGTAAAGTCAATGGATTTTTTGTGTGTGGGGGGCTGAGCAGCAGCGTGATCCAGAGGTTTGTGCTGCCTCACGCACCAAAGGGTCTGGGTTTGAATCCACCGGGACACATTTGTGTGGAGTTTGCATGTTCTCTGGCTTCCTCCCACACAATAATCACCCTAATAAGACGTGCTTATTAGGTAGATGAAAACTGAACAGTTATGGTTAGAGGCAATCTCACTTTGCACTTTGAGTATAATTAGCTTAAAAAATACACAAGGAAAGCTCTCGATGCTTTGTAGATACTGAAGTAATATTGCTATTGTGATTCTTTTTTCTTAGTGTGATAATGACAAAGTCAAAATAGTCTTAACTTGTAGTAGATTTTATAGCAATCAATCTTAATCTGTTGAGACATTTTATTCTGGACCACATGCAAAGCCCCACCTTATCTTAAAGACCTCATAGTATCTTATTATTCCCGTAGCATACTTCAGAGGAAGAGCCTCCAGCGATCTGGCCCATCTTCTGTGGAATCGGTTTCCAGGTTTGGAAAACAGGCGCCCTCTCTACTTTTAAGATTTACCTTCAAACTTTCCTTCTTGGAACTGAACCATCCTTTAGTCATGCTTCTACAAGCTCAAGCTGCTGGTGGGCCTGTATTTATATGCCACTACTGCATATAATCAACTTTGTGTCCCCTTTGGTAATCTGAAGCTAATGGCCCCTGAAACTGCTCCCTGTTTATTATATTGTTTGTTGTTATGCTCTTTTTCTCTTTGTTCACCTCTTCTTCTCTGTTCCCCCCTCACCCGAACAAGCAGAGACAGATGGCGGTTTCCCCTGAGCCTGGTTTTGTACATCACACTGTATATAAAATCTGGCCATCACGATGTCACCTTTTGGTTAGTAAGGTCTCACAGTGAGGCCTTGGCATCTCGGGGCTTGAAACCAACAACAAGTGAGGATGGATCTGAATTAGAAAACAAAGACACTCTGTGATCATGTGATGTTGAGCTGTCAGTCATAAGGAGGGTATGCCACAGAAGTGCACTGGTGAAAAGGCTTGCTGTGTGGAAGCATATTAGTGGAAAGTTGACTGGCAGGAAAAAGGGCGGTAAGAAAAGTTGCACCAACAAAGGGTCGACTGCAGGCTTGAGAGGATCGTCATGAAACATGGAGTCAAAAGCTGGTCTCAGGCTGATGTGAGTGCATCAAGAGCCACCAGCCTCAGAAGTCTTCAGGAAAGGAGCTCCAACTGTTGCTTTCCTAATCTAAAGCCACTGCTGAACAACAGACAAGGTCAGAAGTCTTATCTGGCATAAGGAGGAAAAGAACTGGACTGTTGCTCAGTGGTCCAGAGTCCTCTTTTCAGATAAAAATATACTTTGTGTTACATATGGAAAACAAGGCTCCGGTGTCTGGAGGAAGACTGATGAGGCACTGGATCCAAGGTGTTTGAAGTCTAGTGAGAAATTTCTGCAATCTGTTGTTATTCGGGGTGCTATGGCAGGTGGTGGTGCTGGTGGACTATGTCAACGCAACAGTCTAACAAAACATATTATAACACTTCATGCTTCCATCTGCTGAAAAGCCTTATGGGGAGCTGCCCAGAGTGCCAAAACTACCATCCAATGCTTTGCAGTCCATATTAATAATACCTTTAAATTGGCTAACCAAGTCACCTGAAGATGAAGATGAGAAACACCCGAGGCATAAACAGAGAAGAGCTGAAGGCCGCCATCAAAGCAACCTGGGATTTAATAACATCTGAGCACAGCCACAAGCTGATCACCTACATGCCACGTCACACTGATGCAGTAATTCACTGCAAAAACTCAAAATCTTACCAAATATGAAAATGAATTTTCACTTGTTCCATTGGCAGATTTTTTCACTTGTTTCAAAGTAAAATATCTTGTTTTAAGTGAAAAAAAATCTGCCAATGGAACAAGTGAAAATTCTCTAATTTTTCTCTAGTTTCAAGATTCACTGTCTTGAAACATGTTTCTGTACCTCACTGAAATGTTGCTCAGTAGCTGATCGTGTCTTATTTTAAGTGTAATGAGATCATTTTGACTAGAAATAAGACAAATATACTTGGTAAGTGTTATGGCCCGTCTAGGCGCGGCCAGACCACAACATAAAGGGTGATCCATCCCCGTCCAACCCCAAGCAGCACGTCACACACTTAATACTTTGTGACAGTGATTTATTTACAATGAGTGCATTTAAACAAAGGAAGGGAGCAAATGATAACTTCAGGGTGAACCCAAGGCCAAAACAACAAACAAAAAGGTAGCCTATCTCAGGAGTACATAACTTACCTATTCAAAAGAACCAAACCAAACGACAAGTACTTTCCTCCCTACCTAACAAAAACAGGAGAAAATTAATCAAACAAAACGGCGGTCCACCCCTACATGCTCTTACATCAAACCAACATAGTGACACAGTGAACGGTCTGCCGGCTGGGTTGGGCGGAGGATGAATGACCTGGCAGTCCTTGGCGGTGTCTTCTTATGCTCTGCCTCCTGGTTGTTAGCCAATCGGTACAATCCATCCACCCTGGATGCACCAATCATGGAGGAGCACCTGCACACTCAAATTTGCATATTATAATTACGGCAACAGTCGTAACAGTAAGCTTTTGCAGTGGATGTTAAAACAAAGCCCTAACTAAGTATTCAGTACATAAACAAACATACTTTTCAGAACTGGACATTTTACAGTGTCCAGAAAAAAAACCTTAACTCTAAAATAATTTGAATGACTGAATTTCTCGTTTTCATAGACAAAATTGTAAAGTCAATTCAGTTTTATCTATATTGCGTCTAATAACACAGCAGTCACCTCAAGGTGCTTGTTATTGTAAAGACCTTACAATTATATCAGAAACCAAAACGAGCACTTGATGACAGTGGAAAGGAAAAACTCAATTTTAACAGGAAGAAACCTCCAGCAGAACTGTGCTCAGGGAGGGAAGTCATATCAGACACCGTTTATATTTCGCCGTACCTCACAGGGAATCATCGAGTATCTTTCTTTACCTTTCCTTACAATGTAAAATGCCCTGAAATGACTGTTGAATGGGAGTTTATGGTGGATTGACATTACCACCCCTAGAGCCAATACTGTGGCTTAGTCAGTAAGCACTGCTGCCAAGATGCTTACAGATACAAGAGCTTATTTGCAGTTCACCAGTTTTCCCCCACCGTTCTTACTGCAGCTCTGTTGCCCTTGCATGTGTGACTCGCAAAACATATCTCTCAAGCAGTGAGCGTCTGTCAATGTCAAAATATTTCCCGCTCATTCAGGATGTTTAGCATTAAAAGAGATTCTGAGGTGCTCACACAGACAAAAAGCACAAACACCAAAGTAGTTCAATCTCCGCGAGCACTTGCTGCCTCTCACATGGAATCACTGTGCAGAAAACTCACAATCCTCTTTCACCACGTCATAATCACCCATCCTTGGCGCTCGAACCGCTGCGACTCTCCTTCCACACATCTGTGATTGATTCATGCTGGACAGTTAGTGGATTTCCATCATCTAATGCAAGCTGTGAGTGCTTCGCTTTTGTCCTGCTGTTTGAGCAACTGTCAGCTCCGGCATCGTCAGCTACTAATAACATTTCAGGCAGTTGGCAGTCTCTTTGGCTCGTACTATTATTACCACACACTTTGCCGTTGCCTTTTTGAGGAGAAATAAGGACAGTCTAAAACATATTTGCATGCAAACCATACTTTTCTGGGTTTACTTGGCGGCTGTGCAGAGTGAATTTCTGATAGAGATCTGATACCGGCAGGTATGCTGTAACTGCTGAATCGATGCAGGTTTTAGGAATTCATGTGCATCGCATGTGGCAAGATGTTTACGCAACTTTGACTCTCAAAAGGAACTCAAAGTAAGTAAAAAGGAGCAGCCTCCACAAATCAATGACGTACACAGGACGCTTAAAACTGGCAAGTGCCTTTATTTTCATTCAACAGTACACAAAGAAAGAAAGAAGCTATTTACAATTACAAGAATGAAAATTCAATTATTTATTATTCCCTGCTGATGACTACAGACGATCAGTAGTAGTCCTCCGGGTCAGCTTTATCCCCCTGATTCTGGATCTGCTGCTGCTTCTTGTACAACTCGGCGATCTGCAGAGATTGAGAGGGAGAGAGATGTTTAGAGAGAACAAGGGAGACGAGACGAGACGGTTTGCGAGAAAGAGGGGAAGCAGGGTGGAGGGAGGGAGTGAGGGAGAGACTATCATGAAGTGAGGTCAGAAACATGAAGAGGAGAAGCTAAAAATATCAGTTTGATTATTCATATGCTGGGCTTTGATGTCGGTGACTCCCAGCTGCTGAGTGCGAGACGGGGGCTGTGTTCACTTGGGCTCATCGGAGTTCGGGGGCGAGGGAGGAGGAAGGCGGGACAACGAATAATGCGCGAACAGCAGGCCCACCCAGAATCAGCAGTATCAGTACCAGTACAGCAGGGTGGCACGGTGAGGATGGAAAACAATGAAACATCACATTATTTCTCCTCCGCATGATCAAGGTAAAGCTTTGATTCTCAGCCCAAAAGTGGTTGCATCCAACATGATCTGGCTCGTCTTCATGTTTTCTTAATTCCCACTGACTCGAATGAGGTTAAGGTTTATTTAAACCGTGCACTACGTCAGGCAATGTGAACCGATGTGCTGTGCTAACGAGCGTGTGTGCATCTTCACTGATGACAACTGACAGATGCATCATTTTAATGCTGCTGATGTTCCTACTTGATTCGCTGCAGCAAACGCCTATATCTACACTCTATAAGTAACAGATGGGCATTGATTCAACTCAGTGAATAATAACATTTTATTGTAGTTCAGTCTTTAGAAATGCTACACAAGTTTGGGCGCAGGTGGTGTTACACTACAATGAACCTGGCATGGAGTTTCCCGGTGAGGCGCGGCGTGCGTTTCAGAGCTGGTGCATCTAAGGCGATGCATGATGCAAGAAAGCATGTCGTAAAATGTTTAGCAGGGAATCAAACTTTAAAAATCTCGTTTCATTTTGTTGACTTGTTAGAGTCAAACGGTTTTGAACGTAGGGGATCTCTTTTTATCACGCCATGAATCAGAAAACATGGTCAACAGCAGGAGGAAAAAAATAATATCAATGTTCATCGTGTTTTCAGGTAAAAGATGTTCTATAAGTCAGGCTATGAATGATACATGAACGCAACCTTCAGAAAACAAAACTTTGAGAATACAGAAAGCAATAAACATGGAGACTTCAGTACGAGTTTCAGGCATCATAAAGAAATTCTTCTTAACACAGAAGTGGAGACTTCTGGTCTCTGAGTATGAATTAAAAAAAAGACTCTTTTACATCATGTTCTATTTGACACGTAGGCCCAACAGACATGGTAGTAAATTTAAAAAAAAAAACCCAACAACTTCATGTCTATTTTGGACATTTCTTATCTACATTCACATGTAATTTAAGGGGGATAGTTTAATTGCTAACTCTAAATTGCCCATAGGTGTGAATGTGAGTGCGAGGGGTTGTCTGTCTCTGCGACAGACTGGCGACCTGTCCAGGGTGTACCCTGCCTCTCGCTCTAAGACAGCTGGGATACTCTACAGCTCCCCCGCGACCCTGACAAGGATATAAGCGGAAGCGAATGGATAGATGGATGGATTTTTAATATGTGCATCCACTTTTGTAGCAGAAAGACCATAACTGGTTATTTATTTATTTTGTACAATGAATGAATGATATAGGCTTGGAGATGAATTTGGACACACTGTTAAGGAAACTGATTGAGGGATTAAAGAAGAAGTATTTGGTAGTTTTAGCCCTACAGCATAAAATAGGTAAGTACAAATTCCAGTATTTTCTGGCAATATTCTAATATATATCAATATTTACCACTATTTCACTAATACTACAATCTAGGGGAGAAAAACTAAACAAAAACAAACTGACAATATATTTGGAAATATACTTTCAAAAACATAAAAACATTTGTATGCACATGACATTTCCTGTATAAAGTATACAGTCCATATACAGTCCTGTAACTCAGGTCAGCATAGGGATAAAAATTTTATATGCTCATGGGTCAGCAGCCAGGTCATACAGAGGCAGGCAGACATCAACATGGCATTAAAAAAACAAAAAAAAAAACCTAAGGAAACTGCGGAAAGTTGATTTGTGTTCTGGCCAAACTTTCTGGGAGTTATGTGAAACACAAATCCACTGTTAGACTAAAATAACAGAATTAATGGGTTGTGCTGCTGAGCTTGGCGTTGTCTACTTAAATTTGTTTTTCTGAAGGTACGACTGTCCTGCAGTTCTCTACTGTACAGTACAAATTATGCTTTGCTGCCTCACAATATATTGCTCAGAACCCACCACTAAACCAGGAGGTGCTGCTTTAACTGACTGTAATACAGCTCTGTTCGACATGCAGCAGGAGACCATTACATAAACCAATTCCTGTATATAAAAAAGACTGTCCTTGGAGTGCTATTCACCCATGAAATTTTACAGGACGGCTCTTGTGAAGCGACCATGATGTTGATGACGCTTTTCTATACAACACGGTCAAACAAACATATGACTGAATTTTACTAGGTCGTGATCTTCCCTCTTTGACCTCATGATCCTTCACATTTTGTAGTCCTATAAGAGCTCTATCTGACATTGTTTTATATGTGAGTCTACTGCTGGTTTCATATTCATTGGTGGAGGGGGGACCAGTACTGATCTAATGTACCTGAGCTGCGGCCGTGGCATCCTCGGGCTTCTTGTCGTCTCTAATCCTAAGGAAGCGAGGGAACCTCAGAGAAATGCCCTTCTCTGGATCCACCTGAAGAAGAGCAGATCACAAGAATTATAATTAAAACAAGCAAACAACCTGTGATACTGGGTTATCATTTGTTGTTACTTCTAAAGTACCCCCACGTACTGGATATTTTGTTGACTAACATGCACTGAAACATATTCAAGCCCTGCTAGCTCAAGGTTTGGAAATATCAACTCTTTCTACTCCGGTTCCAAAAACCTCTTTGAATTATTTGCCTTGTTTAGTATTTTACTGGCTTTAGAAATTGTACTGTACATTTTCTTTTTCAGAACAACCAAGGCTGCTTGAAAATGCAGATATATTGAATGCGAAGGGTGCATTTAAGATTTTTCAGAGCTGTAGTTACAGTTTATCAAATGCGAAAGGGTTTTTGTGTAAATTTGGGGGTCAAATGTAATTAATAAGTATACAACACTGACAATAACCTGACTTATTAATTCAATCTTTAAAACTTCTGGTAAAAGTTGCAGTAAGTACAGGATATTTGCACAGATATGAATAAAGCTGTGCCTTGAAATTTTGGCTTTTGAAAAGTTGGGAAAATGGCTTAGACCACCATAACAGCACATGAATTAGCGAAGGTCCCAGCAAAGCATGGATACCATTCTGTTCATAAGTACCTGAGCTGTTCACATGAGAGCTCGAGCTTCACGTACACAGAGGGGATGAGCATCATTAGCAAATGCACATAGCACTTTTAGTTACATCAAATTGCACTGCTATAATTTCTCAGAAAATATACACTCTTTTTCAGGCTACTGCCTATCGCAGAAAGCTGTAGCCACATTATGTGTGAAGCCTCAGGGTAATCTTACAAATTACCTGTCAAAACCAACCTGGGGATGACGGCATTAAAAGAATTGATACTGCTAATCCTCTTTTTGGTTACTCATCCAAACATCTGATATTCAACTGTTTAAAAATACGATGTAAAGAAGGTTTATTGAGAACGAAATGCAACACCTGGCAAATTTCAAACCAGATTTTTTTTAATTAATTGTAACGTTTTATCCATCCCAGTGTTGTTTTACTTTGCCTGCTGTTAAAACGAGAGCTATATTCTGGCAAACCTTTTTTATTTGCGCTGAGGGACTCTGCATCTAACATGCAGCCAAACCACGGGTAATAAACAAGTATCTGTTCTATTAAAACTGGACGCTTTTACAACATTTTTAATAACTCAATTAAGAGGCACTAATTATGACTTTTCACTGTAGGCAACAGAGCATAACAGGCAGAATTTATCAGTGGAAACACATGGAGGGCGGATTAAGACACTGAACTGACCATTCCCATTGCAGCTTTGTAGACCGGAGACAGTGAGAGGTCAGCGCACTTCACCTCCCAAACCTGCACAGCATCCAGCCACACGTCGGGCTCGGCTGATTGGTCAACGCGGTAGTAAGCACGGGGCTTAGGCAGGATGTGCTCCTAGAGAACATAAAATGAAAAATTAATGATTAAATCACTAATTTATCCAAATTAAGAATAAAATGCTAGATACATTTTAGAAATGTGTACCCAGAGTTAATGGTGATTTCTTCAAAAGAACTCAAATTCGTTCTTCTTACAGTACAATTATATAAACATTTCAAACACAAAACTCTTCAGATATGCACAGCTTGTGCAGGGCACTCGGTCACACATAAAATGTCGTGATTAGAATCCAAGTTGGATGAAATAACATTTTTACTTTTAGCATGACATAAACTGAATGCATGTAGTCACATAATCAGACAGGCACCACCAGATTACCTTTAGCATCTGACTTTTTAACGCCACTCAGTACCAAACAGAGAAAACATCACAGAGTTTGCAAAAGACAATTCATATGCCCTCAGTTTGTGCATATACACCCAGTTAACTGGAGTAGAGGTCAGTTAGTTCAGGTTTATTACATCCCTGCAGCATCAGATGGCAACAAAATCCATCAATAAAGTAGCGTTCACACAGGAAGAGCCTAGCAGCAATAAGGCAACCAGCAAAGGAATGTCAATGTACTTCAACAACATTTAGCGACAACTGTTGCCAGCAGGTCCTGAGTTGACCTTAAATGACAATATGAGTCCAGCAGTTGGGTGGCACTAGCAGTCGTTTAAAAACAGCATAGAGTTCAATACAAGGTATATTCAAAAAGTCCTGGCTTTACACATAAATGTTTGCTTAAGTTTTAGGTGCATAGTGGGATTTAAGGAAACATCTAAAATGGCCCAAATAGCTGACCCTAAAAAGGATTTGGGGCAAATTCAAGTCTGGTAAGTTTTTATTTGTGCCGATATTCTCCTTCCCATGTTTAAATATAGTAAGCAGCAACTCTTATTATTAAAGCAGCTGTTGAAATATAGCAGCCATGACAATAAAACTTTGACCTCATGCATTGTTTGTCAACTGATATACTGTTAAAATCTCCTTCAGAGTACTTTATCCCACGCATGCACCCAATGCCGTGGGTGTCTGAAGGAAAGCATGAAAAAAGTGACTCATGCCGAAATGAAAGATTGCCATCATTTGAACAGACTGATGAAGCCAGCAGTGTTATGTATCCCACATCTGAAAACAACTAGAGTGTACATACAGTGAACATGCAAATATGCACAGTGTAAAAATAGGGCAATGTATGCACAGAGAACCTGGTAAAAAAGACAGTGATGGAGCGCTTTTGGTTGCCCTGCTGAATTGTGCCGTGTCTCAGAAACCACATCCCAGGAGGCAGACACAGAGTCTCAGCACTCTCATATTAAAATGGTACCTACTTTCTTGGTGGGGGCAACATGATTTCAAAGACACATTATCACACACCTACACGAAAGATTTCATTTAGAAACAACCTGATATACTGCACTTTTTTTCTCTTTATTTTAAACTCGATATTTACCTCTCAGGCTTCACCGCCAAACTGTTTCTGTTCCCGCGAGGCGACCGAGAAAAAAAAAGTCAACTTCTGCAATATTTAATAGTACCATTTTAACTTTGACACGAGCAATCATTCTGTCAGCGTAGGTGTCATTCTCTTACAAAATGATACCCATCTTGTTTTGGCGTGAAACAGCCATTTCAGCGAATGTGCCTCTGAAACGGTTTAATGTTAACGAGACTGCTGCAGTGTCCACAGAACTGGGTCATAGTTAAATAATTCTGGGGGAAAGAAAGCTCCAGCTGTAGTGGTGCTGTTTCCCCGCACACATTATTTATACTGTGGGCATTCAAGTGACACTCCAATACAGAGTGAATTACAATGCATGAGCTGGTAGGCGTGTAGAGTCTTATAAAATATTGATTTCTGTCGGAGCTCAAACCTGTGGCCTTTCAGTTGTACTTGGGGATACACAGATACAGCTATATAATAGATAGAGTTATTATTGTAATCATTAGATGGGTCAAGTATCAGGTGGAGTTAATAAAACTGTAATATTGCAATTTTACACGCCTTCCAGAGCATCATAATTATACTTCACACAAGCCTAAAAAGGTGTGTGAGCTATTTCAGTTACATGCAATTATTCATGTTGATTTAAATGTATTTACACCACCAAGAACCAAGTGAAGAACTCATCTTCGGGGCATGTAAAAGTGACTTATTTAAGGTGGAGTGGCAATTATATAATCAAGTACAGTTGTTACTGCTGGGAAAACGGCGCAGTTTGTGCCTGCTGTGGAACATTTTGGCTTATATGATGTGAAACGGTAAGCTTAAAAAAAGATAAAAGAACTTCTACTTCAGAACGAAACAAAATAGATTTTAGATTTAATGAAATTACAGATCAATTCAGGTTTACTACAATTTTTTGTACAACACGTTCTAGACTCTCACAACAGCTGCTATCACAAAACACAGCTGGAAATATCGTCACTCTGACCTGCAGCTACAAGGACGCAGTCATTTTCTATTTATGATACACTTTTAATGTGAATGCTCTACATTTTAAGCACATGATTAGCAATGACGAGGAGAAGCTGCATTTAGGTATTTAACTCTCTTCCAGGCTTTTAATGTGAAATGTGTGATCAGTAAACTAATAATAACATTTTATCAAGGTCACTGAATGAGAAACTGAAATTCAGTTCAATTCATTTTTAATTGATGATTTTCACTTTTGAAATGATATATTTTAGTTACATATTTTTAAATAGATACTGTATTTGTTCCTTGGTTGTACCTGAATCTATAACACATTGCTTCCACCAGAAGGTGACAATAAGGCATCAAAAGTATTATTAAACAGTATTATTATTATTATCAGTATTATTAAGCAAGAAAAACACAAAGAATGTGTGATTATTAATAATAATAACAAAAGAGTGCTACAGGAATGTTTTTTGCAGGCCATCCTGCAAGTTAGGACTCCACCCTATGCCAGAATCATACTATCCATGGATATACTTTTAACTTGTTAAAAAAACCTGTCACATCATGATAATGATATAAAATGATAAAGTGGCGTCATGCGTTTACTTTGCCTAGCACAAACGACGATGACAACAAAGTCCAGACATGTCTGAGAGCGAGAGCAGTGTGTCATTTTAGTACTTAAAAAGGGAGTTTCTTCAATGACATCCAATAGAACATGATAACGCAATATGCAAGACAAATGTTGCTGCTAACAATGGGAACAGTGAACTTGTTTCACCACTTGAGGCAAAAACACCACTGACTACTGCTAGGCTATGAAGGCAGGTAAAGCAGAAATACGAGCAGCGACCCAAATGACTCACCTGAGCATCACTTGAGCACTCACTCCTTGCACTCTATATGGCAAGAAGAGCCAATGGTGGATGGAAATTACTAATGCGGTTACACAGCAGTAACGCAGGACTTTAAGCAACTGGTTAAAACGCTCAACTAAACCCAAGCTAACACACCCTGAGTAAAAAAATATTTTTAGATTTAAACTTTATTATGTGATCATATTGTGCAGGCTCCTGAGGAATTACAAGGTTAAGTTGCTTTTCCTATTAAACTGTGTTAAGCAGTTGCATTATTTTTTTTTTTTTACTGAAAACTTCTGGAGAAAACGCTGCCGAGACTACTATTGTGCTTACAGTTGACTTATGCCATGTCAGTGGATATAATGCTGTGTCACTGCTACATTAATGCTGTGAAGGCTACACTTCAAATTAGGTAGTCTGTCATCAATGACAGTAACTCAATGGAAAAGGAGGATGGAAAATGCCTTTCATTTTGTTTGCACATAAAAGCTGCTGCCTGCGAGCTAAGATCACCAAAGAAATGTTTAATTTTTTCCCCTCTATTGTCATAAATATGGTTATTGCAAATTTTCAAAATATCATGATATAATTGGGCTTTACTGCCCCATTACCATTTTGGGTTAATGTAGAAAATATGTGAAAAATAAAAGTTTATGGTACTTACATAGTTTGTTCTTCACAAATTGACACCACTTCTATGATTTTTGAAGCCTAAATGTAATTTTCAGTTAATAATAAGCTATAAACGACTGAACGTGAGTGTCACCACTGCTTAGCTGTTTTGTTCAGATCAATGACACTGAAGTTCTGGAGTCTCATTTAGCCATTTGTTACAAAATGCCTCTTTCCTTCAAAAGTGCCAACTCATTCCCAAATCATTTCTGGGAGACTTTATTTGAATGTCAAATTGTACTTTTGCTTAAAATCTATAATGAATGTGATTCAGCATCAGGCCACAAAAACTCCACTATCAGTCAGCCTCTAATGTGTACTACTCACAATCATTTTCAAGCATCAGAATAAAGATTAGACTGAAAAATGGGGGAGGGGGGGCAGCTCCCGGTGTTACAGCACAGCAACTCGCCACCCAGGGGATTGTGAACCGAGCCAATCGTCTCCCCGTCTCGAGTCCCTTCGGCTTGCAGCACTGCTGCAACTAAAGCAACACGGCCACACCACTGGCCTTCCTTAATTCACCATCCATCACTTTCATTACAAAGCAGCACAGTGCAGGCTCTATTGGTCTCAGGAAAAAGAAAAAAAAAGAAAAAAGGTTACACCACTTTCTAAATCACTGCTTCACTGTAGTGATTCTACACTGTGCAGCAGTTTGTTACACCAAATTCAACCCTTTAATCTCTAAAAGAGATGTTTTAAAACCCCCACGGTGTTCACCAGGTTTGCTCAGTCTGTATTAAATAACGATTACTTTGTTTTATAAATAGATGACTGCATTTTAAAAACCCCTGTCTCTTTTATTCCTGTAAAAGAAGGAATAAATTTAGCTGATAAAGCCGGCAGAATACAAAAATGAATTTACACTCTCGTATCGGCTATCATTTTCAGAGAGCAGTTGTCAAGTTTCTTCAAATGCTTCTGCTGCTCTGCTGCTCTGGAGCAAACCTCTTCAAATATAAATTGAAAAAGAAATTCATTAACCAGCTTCAGAGCACGCCAACACAGTTTCACTAAACACATTTTATTTCATTGGTAAAATAGAAATGATTCATGGTGCCTGCCCGGCATTTCCTAAACACACCAAATGAACACCTCTGAAAGGCATGTGCTACTTATTTTAGGTAGGACGTAACACGTGCACAAGCCTGGAGGGTAGAAAACATCATCTGTAATCCCTGAGCTTATTCCTGTTACTTTTCTCCTTTTGGATAATTAAAGGTATCCTCGAGGTGCTGTTTACAAATTGAAGTTGTATCTTAGGAGTTTATCTGGACACTGGTCCTGTTATTTCGATACTAAAACCTTGGTTCATATCTGAAGAGACTGAATGAACAGAGAATATAATCTACGAATGCATAGTTGTGGAATTTCACGGCTCCAACCCCCCAAGAACCTCAGGCAAACTCATTGTGGTTTTGCTCTAAAATTTACTGCATCTGTGTTTATGTTACTATCAAGTAGGTACTTATCAAACAATGAATTCAAGTAATCCTAAAGCTGAAGCTTCAGACGTCTTTACACAGTACTGTCATCTGTTATCTCTGAATGAAGTCTCTGAGATGGGATATATATACTTGGTATGGTCTCCTCAGGCACACAGCTCTGGCTTTGAGTGGAGAAGCCGGCCATTCAAACCTTATGTTTGCGAGGGACAGTCTATCAGAGAAAAGCTAGCTTCAAGGAAGCACTAAAAAAGCCCATTTGAAAAGACTGTACCAAGGCCCAGTATAAGACAAATAAAGATTGTTTTGAAATCACACAAAGCTAATCTTGTTGAGTCTACAGTTACATATTTGGCTCCCGTATATTTGCGATTTAAAAAAGAGGAAGAAAGAAAAAAAATCAAGACATCAATGTAAGGAAACAACAGTGTGACTGTTTAAAGAGTAAGTGCAACAGCCTTGCTGTGACACTTTACCTTTAAGAACTTGTAATGCTGCTCCAGATCTTCATCCTTGAAGCCTGTCCCGATCTGGAAGAGACGAAAGGAGATAAGAGGCACGCACACACACACATATACATATACACACACACACACACACACACACACACACACACACACACACACACACACACAGTCTTAGATGTGTGTGAGGCAGCAGACATTTGGCAGCAGGCTGCAAAACAGAGAACAGCAAGAAAATCCCTCCCTACACCACGAGCATCTTGTCTGCCTACTTCACATTAAGCAACATGTCACCTCTCAAAAGACCTGAGCCCGCTGAGACACAAGAATCACCCAATGCGCTGACACACACAGAATAAGCGGGGAGGAAAACAGGCTGGTGTGTCATGCAAATATAGGATTTCCCAGCTTACAGATCTGCATGTATTCTGCAGATCTCCATGATAAGCTTCACTGTGTGCTTTAAAGGTAGCATTCAAGAAGATTTGGAGGTTAATCCAAGCATGTGTTCATGCATTCGTTATCTGTGCTGGTCAAGTCTTCTACCAAGCCAACTGCAATGTATTTTTAAGAGCACCTGTTCCACATGAAGTAGAGGTAAGCCAATTACTGCACAACTAGTCTGTTTTGTGGATAATCAGAGCCTCCCAGCAGCTTAATCCAATCAATACAAGTGTATGTGCGCAAGTTAACAAAAGCAAACAGCAATGCTCACCAACATTCACATTTTTGACACAACAACAACGAAGCAAAATAAATTATTCTATTTTGGTAGTTCTGGGCTGAGCTTCCTATTCTTGGTCACCTCAGCCAGGTCCACATGTTTGATTTGCCCGATTGTTATGCTGGATGCCCTTCCTGACACAACCACACAGGGATTTGTTTGTTAGATAAATGTTTAAACCACTACATTATGCAAACACTCTTAATTTGATGATTTAATTTTTGGTTTTATAACTCAAAGCACAGGGAGATCAGTGTGAGCTTCAATGCAAGCCCACTGACTCACCATGCTGCAAATTTAAAAAATATATTTAGTTAAAACTTGACAAAAACCCAGCAAAGAAAATGAAAACCCAGACTTGGACGGAAATAAAGTGCATGAGCAGCAACATGGAGAAGCGGTTAGCACGGTCACAGCAAGAAAATTCCTGATTCAAACAACTGCCTGGGAATGCCCCATCCAATTGAGGGGAGTATGGAGCGCTCACTGTGGCTGAATGGGTTCCCTGTGGTTTCCTCTCACAAAGACATGCTTGGAAGGTTAACATATCTTATGTGACCATCTGTGAGAATGTGGGTGCATGTGGTTGTATCCGCATTTGCCCTGTGATGGACTGAATAGCTCAGAGTTAATAGATGGAAATCTGTATGTTTTTTCAGTTTTTAACCTTGTCAAACATGCCTGAGGAGGCGTCGGTTCATTGAGACCGACTGCATGTCAACTGCTTTTACAAAATGTTTGTATTTTTAAATACATGGACTAAATCCTGCCCCTGACAACTAGCCCTAATATTACTTTTAGTAACAAACAAACACTGAAACTAATAAAAATGGATCCAAAACTAAACACTGACAGCTGTGCACGAACGTCCTTGTCTCTTGCACCCTCTGCATGCCTATTTTCTTTCTCCCATATGTGGGAATTTTGTGTTTGTGACGTGTGTGTGTGTGTGTGTGTTTTGCAGTACCCTCTTTCAATTTCTTCATGGTGGAGAAAAGGTTGTGTGGCTCAGGTCCTATTTGTTTGGCAGCACTTTTCTTTTCCAATAGGCTTTTTTATTTTTCTATTTTGACGAAAACCTCTCAGCTTGCTGCTCTGACTCATTCCTGCCTGCCTAATATCAAGCTCCTGCCAAAGACTGCAAACTGTAAATACACTTCTAAGGTATTTTAATGGGCTCACAGAGAACAGACTCAACAAACAATCATTTAATGAGATGCGTGTTGACATAACTACCAGTATTTGTTAGAAAAACCTAGCAGAATAAAGGCAAACCAATGGTTTTGATGTACATTAATAAACTGTGGACATAAAGTGGAGAAGACTGAGATTTAGATCTTGTTTTCCACTGTGAAAGTTCTCAAAACTACAGTATTTCAGTACTGGTCATTAACAAATTACCACTGAATCAGTCTTAACTATGTATAAGTGCTGGTTTCTCATTGTGTACAACTACTTTACAAGTACTTGTTTTAATCATTTAAATGACTGTAAATAGCTAAATGTATCTCTCAGCTGTCACCTTCCATTTCATTAGTGTCCCTTTTCTTCTCTGTGACAGCAGCCTGTGTGAACTGTGTGTCCACAGCAGCAGTACTGCTCCCAAATCTGCTGCTCACTCAAGGACACTTCACAGGACATACAGGTGAAATTACATTTGGGAGATGGAAATGTGGTTTAGATTCTGCTTTCGGCTACAGAGAGGGTTACTGAAGTTTACAATGTCAAAGACAAAACATTTATTCCTTTGTTGTTTAGCTGACACTGGAGAGCAAAAGGAAGATGAGTGCAGCACACAGGAGAAGTGGCTGCTGCAGTCACATGGCACACACTGACAACTGCAGAAAAGATTAATGGCGTGTTTCCATGTGCCCACTCATCTCATGCACATGTGAAAAAATATGTACACTCCAATTTTACTGAACATAGCTGTCCACGTGAGACGTTTAGACAGGAAACATGATCTGAAGTATTTTTTTCTTCCATTGTACAAAAACAACTGCAGGAGTTGACTGCTGCTCAAACTGAAATGCAAGTTCAACACGTTACACGACTTTCAGACTCATCTAATAATACTTTTCAATTAAGCCCAAACATTCAAAGCTAACTATCAGCTTAACCACAGTTAAAGTTGGTCATTTTAAACAACAAAAAGCCTTTAAAAGCTAAATGCCCTTTGAAGAAGTGGGAAATGAATTAAAAAGAAATCAGGAAAAATGTTAAGACTGTTTCACAGTCAGATACTTTGCTTAGAGTCGTGGGAAGGGCCTTGAAGGTGGGGGTGCTGTAGTGTGTTACAAAAGTTGTCGGTCCTGCAACTAGTAGACCCCGCTGCACACAGCAGACACGAATAAACACCCAAAACTGAACTGAACCGCTCAATAACAGCCGAGAAAAAATACAGCGGCTTGCACACAACATAACACAGATGCGACACTAAGTAAACTGCACAAGACGGACACACACACCAGTCAAACTATGAGGTTTGTTAAGACAAAGCAGTGAAGACATACAATAAAACTATTTGTGCACTGCTGACCAAAACCTATCAAAATATGGAGCCAAATTTATAAGTACCCTTTTGGTAACAAAGGCAGAACTGTGAAATTACTGCTTGATTACAATGTTAAACTGCACAGCGGCAGCTTGTAAGCCAAAGCCTGACCTTCATCTGGGTGCAGGTTATAATACTCCAAATGTGACTTGGTGCTCAAAAGTTTAGGCGATAAATGTCCATGAGGACATTTAGCTAGTGCGAGGTATTGGCTGATAGCTAATTTTGAAAAATGCACCACTTCTAGAGATGTCCAGTATGTACCGTCATTTAACCATGATGCTTTTATAAGGGGGAAACAAAAAGTACTTTTACTTATTTTACCCCCAGTTTGCCTTTTGCAACTGGAGGTGCTGCAACACTGGCAATACCCCCACTTCTCTTGGCGTTGGTTAGGCTGATATCAATGCATTTATGTTCACCAAAGACAGTTAAATGAGTCATTTGATTGATTTGCTACTTTCCTTCTGAAGTGGAGCCTAAAAATAGGTCAACAATGCAGCCATATGTGATCTAATGTGTACTTGAGGCAAGAATAGTGCCACTGAGTTGTGAAAATTCTCATGGTGACCTAAAAAATTTAAGACAGTTTAATAATCTTTAGGGCTTTTTATTAGTACTTGTTAAAGTCATTTTAAGACTTTCTAAAGGCCCTGTAAACACAGGTGACCTAAAGTAATGCCTGACTGCCTCAGTCAGCTGAAGGGCCTACTCTGTAAACATGGTTTAAATGATGCCCTTCGTCTTTGAGAACTTTTGCTGAAATTTACTGTTAATGCCCAACAAAAAAAAAAAAAAAAAAAAGGCATCTGTCCAGAAAACATTGGCTTTGTTAAGCCTTTACGTCTGTGAGAGTGTCAGCAACACTTACATCTTTCTTTCCCATGTTTTATGTGTGAACATGAATAGAAATGGAAAATGAATGACACTGCCTACAAAATCCCAAATGTTTCCAAGCCTGATTTATAACAAGTAGCCCAAAAAGTGCCAAAACATCAGTCAGTTAGCTTGCAACTTAGTTATACAGTTTTTGGCTCTGGCTTTTGAAGACTGTTTGTCCCCGTGTATTTTTAAAAATATTTTTAAAGTTACTGTGCATGGAGGAGGTGATGCTCCAACATGACTTTAGAAAAGCACAAACTGTAACTGCCAAGTTGCCTTTCAGAGAATTTAGTCAGTACAGCACATATAGTATGGGACATCACACCCCCGTGTGTCCTGGCTGAAGAAACCTGCATTCATGCCTTTAAGGTGGATGACCTGTGATAGCATGCATACCACCCCGCCTGCACATATACCCCATGTCATCACAGTCATTCCTCAGTTCTTATGCTCTTCATCTCGCTAAAAACATATCTGCTGAGTTGAGATAACTATCTACTCCTAGTTATCTCTGTTGTCTGACTGCTTTAAGTTAGTTTAACTGACCCTGCTGGTGTTAGCTTCCACCGCACAGTTGGTGTGTAGTTTGCCCGCAGAGTGCCAATTTAGAGTGTTCCTGTGCAGTGCTTTGCTTTGCGTTTTGGTATGGATGCTAAACAGAAGCAAGGAAAGCAGAAATCTACGGTTCACCGTTTCTCTTCGCACAACGGTGATCATCACCGGTCACTATGGACGATACATGGAGCCGTCCCAGGCTGCTTATCTGGCCCTGTCCCAAGACCATGGTGTCGGTGGCTCTGCAACACTGCTGTCTAAGCAGAACAGATTCTCCGCGTCACATCTGGATTCATCAAGCTCATGCTTTGCGTATCTAGCCAGAGGTAGAGCTCTGTGTAAACAGAGGTTGTCCCACCAGATTACAGAAGCTCTCTCACTGGCGTACAGCACCAAGGGCCTCGCTTTGCCCCAGGGTATAGGAGCTCATTCCACCAGGGCAAACTCACAGGCTCTTTCTAAAGCCGTAACTGTAGGTGATGTTTGTACAGCAGCTAGTTGGGCATCACCGCACACTTTTGTTTGGTTTTATTGTTTGTACATTACAGCTCATGCTGTCCTTAAGATGCTGGTGGTCCAACTCCAGTTCAGTGGCTGCTCTGCGGGGGTGTATATATATGTCCCATACTATATGTGTTGTATGGAGTGAATCAGCTGAAAGGGAACGAACAGTTACGTTTGTAACTTCTCTTCCCTGAAGGAGAGGAACGAGGTCCAACACGAGATTCCCCGCCCCGCAGCTTGGCTTGGTGAAGAGCAGCTATTGAACTGAGGGTTGATTGATGAGAGGAGCTATATGTGCAGGCGGGGCTGTACGCATGTCATCACAGGTCAAAGGTGTGAATACAGGTTTGTTCAGCCAGGACACGCGCGGACACGATATCCCATACAATGTGTGTTGTACCTCTCCTTCTGGGAATAGAAGCTATAGAGGTAATTGTTTGTTCTTCACATAAATAAGCTCAAATAAAATGGGGGCAAGTGGATTTCACAGTTGGAGATTTTATCTGATCTGAAAGTGGCCAAACTCTGGACAAGTGAGAGTAAGAGTTGGGGGGACTAAAAAATAAAAGCAAGACTGGACGCTGCAGGCCAAGCTGACAGGATAGTTGTAAACCCGTCACCTCTGTGGCTCATTCGGCATTTTTTTAAGTTTGGATCTTTGAACTGGAAAACTAAAATTAAAAATTGCTCACAATGTACTGAAAAAAATCTCCTAAAAATGAAGGATTTTCAAGCACTACAGATAAAATCAACACGAGCAAAAGAAAAGATTGATATAAAAATCAATGAAGAGCTAAAAACCAGACTTCTACAATTTTCACTCCATCTTTTGTTATCCACAGCAAGGGAAATAATTATTTCACCCACTGCTGAATTTGTAACTGTTCAATTTACAAAGAAATGAATGGCCTTTAATTTTTTTTCATTTTAATAAATAGAGAAAATACCAACCAAAAATCTAGAAAATAAAACCCATTACATAAAAGTTATAAATTGATTTGCACGTCATTGACTCAAATAAGCATTTGATTTCCAAACAAAACAGTACTTTTTGGAGAAAACCTTGTTGGAAAGCACAGTGGGAAGATGATTCTTGTAGTTAGTCAGTGGGTTTACACACATCTCTGGAGGGATTTTGGCCCATTCTTCTTTATAGAAAGTCTATAAATGTTTTCGGTTTCTTGGCTGTTGCTTGGCAAATCAAAGCCTCAGCTCTGTCCACACATTTTCTATAGGATTGAGGTTTGCAGAGGTCACTCCATGACTTTAATGTGCTTTTCCTTCCTTTGCTGCCTTAGCTATATGTTAAGCGATATGCCGGTCATTGTTACGCGACCCATCTTCAGTGTTCTGGGTGAAGTAAAGATCTTCTCGTCCAAGATTTACACGGCTCTGTCCAGTACTCTTATCAGCATAACAGCCCCAAAGCATAACATTTCCACCTCCGTGCCTGTCTGTGAGGACAATGTTCATACTCAGGACCATACTCAATATTTCTCTTCTTCCAAATACGGCAGAGTTCGATTTTGGTTTCATCTGACCACAGCACTTCCTCCCTCGCCTTCTCTGAATCAATTAGATTTTCCTGGCAAACACCAAGTACTAAATCATGTTTTGCTTGGGGGACAAAACACCTATTTCACTCAGTGACATGCAAATCAATTTATAACTTTTACTTGATTTTTTTCTGGATTTTTGGTTGATGTTCTTGCCCCATTAAAATGAAACAACTATAAACATTACAAACTGTTCATTTCTTGTCAAAAGAGCAAACTTCCAAATTTAGCAGGGGATCAAATAATTATTTCCCCCACTGTACATCTGCCGAGCTGTACTTACTCAGGATAGTGATCTCAAATATGAAATCTATTTACAGATGAAATAGTTTAAAAAAGAGAAAACTACCAGCATTGCCTGAAAAGTTAACGTGGGTCTTTAACGGGCGCTTTAACCTCCATCGGCTCCACTGGAGCAGCTCATGGGCCAAAAGCGTAAACGCTGCGGTTGTACCAATGAGCTCCCAGGTGTGAATGTGTGTAAGTAGATGTTGTAGAAAGAATGTGTGTGTGTGTGTGTTCGCTGCTCTCTAAATCCCTTTTCTCCGGATAAAGACATAAAAGTTATAGAGACGGAAAAAAAATGGAGATGAAAGGTTTTAAGAGGACAGAGGAGAGGCTGAATTTATGCTCTGTGCTGGAGTCATACTCTGACTTGTTCACACTGTCATTATCTCACACACGTACAACTACACACACTGAAGTGGTCACGCATGTTCCAATATATGCTTACCACTTATTCCAAGACGCATCCAGTCACACCTCCACACTTGTGGACACAACGATTTTCCTCTAACTCGGACTTGAGGGGAAACACGACAGTTCAAAGCGCGAAACAGACTCACAAACACAGCTCCCACACACATAAGAGGCAAAAGCAGCACACATACACACAGAAAAACCTTCGCACTTAATTAACACTCCACACTCTACAGCACCTTAATACAAAGATGTGAAATATGCATTGCACAGAAGACAAACAATAAAATATGTCAAAATTAATTATCTTTAAGCAGAAAATTAGCTGCACTATTAAAGACTTTTTAACACTATCCTCCCACACATCACATGTTTACATGCATCAAAAGCCACAGGTCAAAATTTAATTACACTGATTAACATTTTGAGCTGAAGGACTCAACAGCTGCCTGGAAATGTTGACACACTTGTTCTGGATGAAAATATTAAAATAGTGTCTCTGGAGACGTTTAATGTGGAACGCCAGGAATGCAAGGCCATTCAAAGATGTTTATAGAGCGCAGATATTCCTTACAGTCAGACTGGGAGAAAATAAACTTTGTGCTACTTTTCTGAAAGGAAATTGAGGATGTTGTCATCTAGCTGTTTTTTTTTTAATCTTTACTGTTTTATGCATATATAGAGCTGCTTGTTTAAAAAAAAAAAGTCTTATGTCTATGTTTTTTTTTACATAGACATAAGACAAAACACACACACACACACACACACACACACACACCTTGCAGACGGACTGGAACTCTTCATTTTCTTCATCGTAACAAGCCAGCAGGAAGCCCCCATAGGTGCCTGTCCTTTTTCCTTTCCCCAGATAGGCCCCAATCACACACAGGTCCACTGTGTCTCCAACTCCCTCCAAGTAGTCCTTCTTCAACTGGGGGAGGATAACAGCATGTGAGAAATACATTTATGTATAAATCACCCCAAGTTTTGGCCATCGTTCAACACAGGCAAATAAAATGTGTGACTTTAAATGTCTGCAATTTAAAAAAAACAAAAAAAATCAGTGTTAAATGAGTGTAATCAGTTATGACTCCAGAGGGTACCAATTATCTGTGCATAAATTAAATGCCTGAGGGTATGTTCATGTGTTTTGTTTTTTTAAACAGTATTAACCGTCACAGTTTTCGAATGCTGCGTGAATTAGTTGAAAACCCGATAGTTTAAAAATGTCCTCCAGAAATTCAAACTCAGTTTGGATGAAACTGTTTTAAACAACAGTGTAATCAACTGAGGTGTGCAGAAAAACCCCCAAATTCAAAATCTGTTACACTTATCTGTGTTTATATTTTTGAGCAGAAACCTGAGAAAAAAACATGTCTGTAATTAGAATACGAGGTACGGATGAAAAATTTCTGAACTCTGCAGCTGAAAATCAAAAACGTGATTTCGACTCGGCAGATATTCCCTTCAAGGCTGTCTCATCGTGCACCTCTGCCCACCTTCGATGTTAAAGGCTTCGAGATCACCCTCTTTCAGTCCCGTTCCCTCCCCTTTTTCTTGCCCTTCTGTGACGTATACTGGATCTTCTCCGGTGTGTAAAAATGGCGCTCATTAAACTTGACCATCATTTTGGAGAAAAGGAAGTCTCAAAAAAGTCTCAAGAAGGCACATCTGGTAAGCAAAGGCTGTCTAGGTTTGCTGAGTGCTTACAGACGCTCCTGCAAAGTTCATGTTTCTGATTAATCTTCTCACTTAAACAGAGCTAGGGATTGAAAATCTCACCATTAGAGATGAAGTCACATCCATGTGAATATCAGTGACATAGTAACTCCTTTTCCTCATTAGCATCTCATGGCATTGGTCATTATAGATATTAGTATAATAGTAAAAGTATAATTAGTAATATGAAGGTCTCAACCAACATGACCACTTCATCTATGATCATGCTCATCTCCATCTGTATGCAACATGTGCTAATAAATAATTTGGCATTTCTGTAAGTTTTTTTTGAATATGCAAAATTCAACAAAATCAAGCTATGTTAGCTTTATTAAATATTGTTAAATAGATCAGGAGTAAGAATTTGGTAAAAGTGTAAATCGTGTGCATGAAGGTTATGTGAGGAAACTGGAAAAGTGCCTGTAAAATGGCAAAAGTGACCTTGAGCACAGCTTGGACTCATTAGGAGATAATTGTTTGGAAATTTCACAAAACTCTGACCAAAAGTCTAGTAGAAATAGTGGTTTTTGTGAAAATGGAAAAGTGCCTGTATGAGACCTTCAGCACTATTTGGATGAAGACCAATTAGGTGATCATTGTGTTTCCAGTTTGAGTACATTTTGACTGGTTTAGTAGGAGGAACAGCGACTCTTTTGAATTATGGAAAGACAGATGATGGCTGTTTCACTATGGCATAAGCAAATTAACAAAACAAAAATAAACATCAAATATCAAATGAGCAGGCTCCTGATTGTACTCTACATCTGACATATTACCTGTGGGCTTGAAAAACTGCAGATTCTTCAAGTGAAAAGCTTTAAAAATTGCTTGAGTTGTAGCCAGAGTCTTAGCGCTCATCGCCATTACTGATTCAACGATTGAAAGTCATGTCAGTTTGACAAAGAAGTTGTGTGAGTTGTTTGTTTTGGGCTTGTCTGTGGTTCAGGGTAAGAACGGGACTTTCAGGGAGTGCAAGAGAAGATGACCTTGAAGGCTTTACCTTTAAATAAAGTACGATTTGGAATTTTACTTGGCAAATGTTGGGGCTTTCCAAGCACACCATGTAGCTACCAAGAAGCAAAAAATGAATTGCCTTTCTATAGTCACTCTAAATATATGTGTGTTTGTGTCATAACTTTATGATAGGGTAAGTGCACATCCGTTGTTAGGCAGTGTGTGTGTGTGACGTGAATGTGAATGAATAATGGGTAACAAAACCAAAGTGCATCACCACACATACACACACACACCTTGAGCCAATTATGAGAGCGCTTGGCAATTTCATAGGTGGCATCCTTCTCTAGAGTCTTCACCATGAGGCCCTCGCAGGAGTCTAAACACACAAACAGATTAATACTCCAACACACGATTCCTGCTACGCAGAAAGGAAATTAAGAGATTATCTTTCAGATACATAAAAGGTCTTTGTTTTCTTTTGAAATACACAAAACAAAAGCAGGTTGAGGACACAAAGACAGCCAGTGGACAAGGACACAGGCGTATAACTCAAAGAGACGCACGGGAAACACAGCTCTATGTGCTTCCTCGTAAACAGAGCCAGACAGACAACGCAAGAAAATTCAATTACACAACTAACAAGTCCTGTCTCTCTTATGCAAACACACAACACAACAAACACACACGCCAAACAAAGGGACGGCATGCAGGGAAAGGACGACTACTACACACAAAGCCCTCGCACAAAATCACAAATGAAATGAATCTCTCGCACAGCACACCCCCACACACACAAAAAGGTTCAAGACGCACAGGGACAGCAGGCGAGGAAAAAAGAACACAGTCGGTGCACACACAAAAAGTTATGAGACACAAAGAGACAGCAGGAAGGAAAACAAGTTAGAAAGCCTGTCTCCATCTAACCGGCACGTATACGCACGCACACACCTCGGACAGATTGCTCCAGGAACTCGGCGATGGTGTCGGTGTTGTCGGAGTCGATGGATCGGGCAAACACGAACTCCCCCTCCACCTCTGAGAAGCTTTCTCTCAGTAGAGCCCGACGCCGACACAATGGCTGTCGCACCAGGGACTAAACACAACACACACACAGAGAAACACACACACAATTACAAATGGCAAAACTGTATCATTACAACCATTTCCTCTCTATAGCTCGGAGCCTTGCGATGACAAGGATGAAATGCCATCTCAACCATCTACCCACTCATACACAAACACACAGTCTCAGAGTATACTCACAGACACACAGCCACGGCAGCTTTGGGCACACATACAAACACCCACACGTATACATGTGCACGCACAGCCACACACACGAGCAGCCTTAAGTCTGCAGAACACACAGTCTTATGCGCGATTTATACCCTTACTCGAAATGTATGCAGACAATGAGGCCGACGCAGCCTGCAACGTTCTGCAATTACACCTTCGGTGATTGTTCTATGCTACAGTGTCGACTTTCTTTTACACTTACATATATGCACTTTTCCACAATCAATGGCGATTGAAGCTTGTACGAGATAAACAGAGGCTTACTGCAATTTTTCCTCAACCTGTAAGGAAACTGGAGGGCTGCTGCTAGCGGGCTGTTGAAGGGAAAAATGTGGAGTGAAGTTGAACAACTATATTTTGTCGGGGGGAATTTCACTGATATTCAACTTTTATTTTAATTCATTTGACTGACAAAAAACTGAGGTGACAGGTGTGAGCTTTATTTGAAAATCACTGCTTTTACTGAAATTATTGCAACTCAGAAAACAGAAGAGTCTATGCACAGATTGGTGGAGCTCTGAAAACAAGGAAATGTCATACTGGCAGACCAAAAGGCTGCTGCTTTTGCATTAAGAGCATGAAAAATAATTACAGCCTATTACATTTTACATTTTATTTTACAAAAGTTGGTTCACAACATTTCTAGGTAGTAGTTTGGTGCAAGCGACGCTGCAGCACAGCCAACCTTTCGTTCCACACATTCTTTGTGAGGATGATTCTAACCATCTACTAGAGTTTAATTTATCCGTTAAAAATAACTGAAAAGGCCACATATTCTTCTAAATATCACAAGTCAGACAACACTTGGCTAAAGCAGCAAAGCACCCACATACAGCATTGACAAGAGGACAATACACTAAAGGTCAACAGATGCAGGTTTCATCAATTAATGATGACACTGCAAGGTTTTTTTTTTTATGCTTCATTTTATTCAGCTTAGTTGCAGCTCTGAAATACTGCTGCAATTTCTGACTGACCAGAAACCCCAAAACATTGTGGGAAGCTGCTGGGGATCATACCCTTAGGAGTTCAGATTTTGACTGGAATTGCATTTTTTAAACATCTTCACATTATGTCTACTTTTGTCTTTTTGACTATAATTGAGGTAAATTTTACATCTATATTGTCATTTGACATGTGTCAATTGCCTGTAGTTGGCAGCACATGGATTTATACACTCTGACAGTAGCTTGGCACAACAGCTAGGCAATGCCAATCCTTAATGATGCTCTTGTCTTTATACATGTCATTGCTCTGAAATAGGACTTTGGCATATTGTGACACGGTGACATGCATTAATACAAAGCTGAAGTGTGCTCTGGCATAGAGGTTGTCGGACATGCACCTGGTATTTTGCAAGAATATATAGCAGTGAGCAAGAGGGGGCGCAGAAAAGAAGCCAAGTTTGGTGCTACATTCACTATCATTTCATCATGTACACCAGGGGTTCTCAAACTTTTTCTAGCATGCCAATTTCAGAAGGTGAAAAAAGTTAAAGCCTTACAACATTCTTGAATTTTACTTAAATGCAGGTCAACACAATTCATCAGCAAATTGTAGATTATTACAGTTATTTTTTGGTACTTTTCAAATTCCAAGTGCCATAGCTGCAGTATTACAGTAAGAGTGAACATACCCATCTGTAAATACACAACATATTCATTCATATCCATTATTGCGAGAAGTTCTAGCCTAGTTGACCTCAGCTCCTTGACCTCTGCCAATCTGCCATATCTACAAAATTCTCTATATCTATCTAAAGAGAGAATTTCTGTGACTCTTTACAAAGTTTTTTTTTTTTTCATTCTCTGTGCCGTTCTTCTGTCTCCTTTCTGCACAAGAGTTATGGAGGCTGTGTTGCCAGTGATAAATTGAAGTTTGGGCAGTATTTTGTGTTCAAACTCAGGAGGACTTGTGTCACTACATGGAATCAAGACCGATTTATAAAAAGAGCAAGTTCAAATCCACCAAGGGAGAGAAATCTCGAAGGATAATGAGACAGATGAAGCTGGACTTGAACTAGTAGTTTGCTGTACGGCTGCCAGCCAGTGCTCATAGGAAGCTTTGTATGAGTCATACAAATCCGTTTACCCCAATGCGTTAAAACCACAAATTTATTTATTTTCCCTCCTTTTATATTCTTGTCTTAAAAAAATGAACCCAACAAAATGAGCATATGCAGTGTATGTGTAATATTAGGTCCCTAAAGTAGATAAATAATTTAAAAAAAAATAGCACCAAGGACATGACCTTGGTGTCCTGTGTGGTGGCTACTGCTGACTAATAGCTCTTGCTGGTTGGTCAGGCCTTAGCAGGGGAGGTAGCTGGTGTGAATAGCATTAAAAAACCCTCCCAGGACAACAACAGCGTTAGCAATGACAAGGACTATAGGGCAAAGGCAATTGGATGTTTCCAATTAATCGAGGAGAGAGATAAACAAAAAATAAATTAATAAATAAAGGGCAGCAGCCATAAAGAAGACAAAGCATGCATATACAGAGAAAAATTAATTCATCACATTTGCATAAATGCCATATTAGGAGGAAGTAGCAATGAAATGGGACAACTTAAGAAGACAGTATTGGTCTTTTAATTACATAATTTTGTTTCTGTCCACTTGGGAAAACTCACATGGCACCGGAAGATGGAAACAGTAATTAGGATTTTCTTTAGCAGTCTTAAGAAATGTGCTTAAAAACTGAGCGTTATTTGGATAGAAACATATACTCTATCCCACACTCAGTCACAGTTACCACCCACAACACACACAAACAGCCTGCAAACTGCACCGTCTCACTCTCAGACAGACAGACACACACCTACCCACACACACACGCACGCACACACACCCCGTTGGAATTACAATGAGCATTACAATCATTATGTAGTTACGGCCTCCAGAAGCAGCGTCATTGGCATTCAGGGCCGATGCTGGCAACTTGGCGGGCGACGAGCACACGGGTACTCACAAACAATAAACACGCGCGGCGGTTTAAAGAAAGAAAACAGGAGTGTTTTAAGAGATCTCTGGGAAAGATTTTCATCATCATCACTAGGCCTTACCTCGCCATTGAGGTAGAGGAGGTCAAAGGCGTACACACACACTTGGACTTTGATCTCCGAGGCATCCACATCCTGCAGGGAGACATCAACACACATGGATACATTTTAATATTTTTCCCTTTGACAAAAATATGCAAATAGACGCATCTTATTCACAAATCGCTACATCCAACCTTGGGACTTGTTACAAAGAGCTCTTTGATTTCTCTCCCTGTTCATGTTGAAAGTTAACCACCCAGCCTTCCCGTCTTCCTCTTAACAGCATCACACCTCCCTGTTGTGTTCGCCCTCTCTCAGCCTATTACTTCCTGCTCCTCTGCTCACTTCACTCACCTCTTCTGCTTCTCCTTCTCCTACTCTCACCTTTCTTGAACCTCATCCTGTTTATTCCACTCCTTGTTTACTCCTGCTGGTTTCTACTTTCCCAACTCGACCTTATTACTGGGTTTCCAGCACACCCCTGATGGAACCTAAGGAATGTTGAATTCCGGGGATAAGGCTCCACAAGCGATTTACAAATCCATTACTCTGTCTGTGAAACCATTCTTTATTAGATACTAGCTTGTTTCAAACTAGTGATGTATGAAATCAGGTTGCATCATTAAAATTTAAAAGGATACCCCTGTGCAGTTTTAGACCACTAGTAGCACAACGAAGCAATGCTTTCCAGAGAAGATTTCAGGAGCATTTGTTTCCATGCAATCACAGCAATACACATTCTTAACTCCTGATTTCAAAAAATCCCAGTTTTCTGCAATGGCAGTGACATGCCAACAAGTGCAATGCAGCACAGACTGACTCAGATGGCTACCATTTAATGAACCTGCCAATTGTGGACCTGCGAGGTGTCCGCTTCTCAGACTACAGACTCTTCCTCAGTTGTGCATTATGGGTCTCCCAGTTCTCCTTCTATTCTGGTTAGACTGTGCGAATTTGAGAAGGGAGCAGTGCCCATGGCAGCATGAAATCTTCAGTTTTTTGGCAGGCTTAAAACAAAATCACTGACCACTTTTATAAAAATATTCTTTTTTTGGACTGTAATTGAACCCACAGAGGCTGATGCACAACAGAAACAGTTTCAGCTGTGCTACCATAGTTAGAAAAGGCTGACCAGTCAGCATGATAACATGATAAACTTCTCTTAACTAACAAAATGTGCCACTGGGACTCAACTGATGACTTCTGATAACAAGCCTCTGTTTGCCTATTTGGGATACTTCACTAATAGTCATTATTTATTTCAGATGAATATGACCTTTCCAAGTAAATATTCTTAAGTCATCTCAAAATAAGGTCAAAAAAATGCTTGATTGAGTTTAAAAGCCACTGTTCAAATGTGTTTGTATACGTGAAAAGAAAACATCAATACCACAGCTGATCTTAAAGGCATCTGATTATTTTAAGTATGAAACACTCTTCAAACAAACTTTGCCTCCTAAGTTTATTCTCAAGCCAACTACTGTTGTTTTAAATCATCATGATCATTAACATCAGTGTACTGAAAGCCTACTTGCCCACGTGGCCTAAATTACCCCCTCCAAACCTAAGCATGGTGATTTTTAAGATTTAAGGTTTATTTTTTAAAGGCATGAGCTACAACAACTAACTATGTAATCTATCAACCTACCAATTTATGTCAGTACTAAAGTACAAACTGACACTAAATCAAATCTGTGCCAAATTCCATCCGCAACTAACTTTCATACATCTGTCACCAACATATAAGAAGCTCATGATGAAATACATACTCAGCTTCATCAACATTTCCTTCAGGTAATTATTAGTTAGATAAGATAGTCAGATTAGATAATTTTGTAAAGTGTGACTGGCAGGTTCAGTTCTCCAAACTTCTGTGAGTGATCTGATAATGACTGGATGGAAGAATTAAACAGCAACGACTAAAAAAGTTTTAAAAAAATTACAAAAAAACACCGCAATCTTTAAACCTGAAGGATTTCTCTCTTTAATTCTTCTTTTCACACCCTCATTACTTTCCTCTCTGCTCATTAATAATGTTTAATTAGTGCATATCGGGTTTCATCTCCTCAGCAGAAATATTTCATTTCAGGAAGCGTGCTTGTGGTATTGAAGCAGTTGAGATGTTACAGAATGCCAGAAGGGCAAAACAATCAGTATGTGCATCAAACCGTCATTACAAATAATCATAGTTTCATGGTGGCAGTAACAGTATCCCCCCAAAAAAAAATGAAAAGGAAAAGAAAAAGTCATCAAGATAATCATTTTCAGCAATTTCCATCACCATGTTCTCTGTATTTTCCTCCTCATTTCTCTTTTCCTAATTTACAAGGATGGCATCATGCATACAAAGAGAAAGTAAAGAGAGCAGTTTCACACTAATGTGATTGGTGTAGTGGAAAGAGGCCGTTAGTCTGATCAAAACTGAATAAACACCTTGCTGACATTTGCAATCTCAGCCACCACCACCACCCTTCTCAATCCATTTGACTCTTCCTTCTCCTACTTATCAGTCTCCCCCTCGTTCTGTCTGCTTTTTCTCCGTCCATCACCCTCAGTCTGCCGGATCATTTCACACTATTATCTCGCTCTACTCTACCTTCAAGTCTTTATCTCTGTCTTGTTTTCTCTCTTCAACCTTTTCACTCCTCCTCCTTTCTCCTCTCATTATCTCCTACTCTCTGCCTTTATGACACCACAGCCATTTTATTTCCCTTTCCTCTCCCCTATTACATCCCGCTCTGTCCATACCTTTCTCTTACGAGTGGTGAGGACCTGGAAGGGCTGGATCTGTTTCTTCTCGTGATCCCAGGCCACTGCCTCAGTGTCCAGGACACAGGATACAACAGAGTCCTTCTTCACCTGCGTGAAAAACCATGACAGAGCAACAAAGAAAAATAGATAAATAAAAAGATAAAAGATTGCACTCAAGAGTGAGATGAGAAAGATGAGAAAGATTTTTTATAGATGAAGGGGGGAAAAAAGCCAGACTGCATATAGGGAACATCTGCTGTAGCAAACAGAAGACTGCTGGATTTACTTCAATGAGACTTTCAATCTTCTGACAAACTCAGACATTCAAACTCTGTATGAGACTCAACTTGGCGCTTTTCAAAGACATGAACAGAGGCAATCATACTGAAGACATGTTCAGGTCATTTCAGGACCCGCAGCTGCCCCCAATTTGTTGCCAAATGCTTTGGAAGACAGCACATTAACATTTTTTTATGCCCTACATTTATTGCTACTCTTGAGCAGTCATGTCTGATAACTGAAGCCTCTTCTTTTCAGACAGTTTCCAAACTGTTAAGCACGCCCCCTCTTTTGGTCGGACGCCCACGTCTGGTCAAAAGCTTCACAAGAAACATTCTGCAGTTTGTTGTTTATCATTTCTGCATTAACTAAAGGCTTTGGCAGCTGACAGTTATTTCCCTGTGCAGGAAGACACTGATAGGGTTTAAGCTGCGGATAAACCGTCTAGCTCATGGGCAGATTATATTGACCATCACAGCCGAATCCCAAGATCAAACTGAGCAAACTGAGCGGCTGCTAATTAGCTGAGCCACCAAATCATGTGTGTGAGGCTTTAATCCCTCACTTCCTGGTCAATTTGGGACCTGTAGGATACCTCGAAATGTCTACATTTCTAATCTGAATCAGACTGGGAACTTATTAGCGAAGGAAATCTGAAAGGTAATCAGACACCTAATCAAAGCTAAGCGTAACAGACACTTTAGCTTGTTTGCAAACAGTCTGAAATATCAAACACAATCAGTTCTCCTCATAAGGTTATTAGGCTAGTAATGAATTAATTACTAATTAATGCATCTGTATTAATATTAATGTATTAATATTAATTCACAATTTGAAACATTAAGGCTCTGTGGTAGCTTGGGGAAAATTGGTTTTCCCTTATTAAAATGCAAAATAATGCAGCAAGGTGCTGTAAAATCTAATCAAACCATCTTCTCCATGCAGGCAACCTGGGTTAGTTTGAAGTTTAACTCAGTCAGTGTGTTCACCAAGTGTGTTGGCACACACAGATACACTGCCACGAAAACATAATGTCAAGATAGGCAATGTAAATGATTATTTAAGCATTTTCTTTAATTAACTGTCTGCCACATTAATGATCAGTAATCAATTTCTGAGACAAAAACTTCACATAACCAACATGAGCCATTTTCAAAGCGCAAGAAATTCAGTATCTTAAATTATGAACCATTAACTTCACAAACCCATAAAAAGGAAAATTACTTAGAAAGAAAGAAAGGCAATGCCATCACTCAAATCTATCTCGAGTCATCCAAATAATCAAGCAAAGATGCCAAAATCTGACACTATGTCTGTTTCTTCTTGCAATTTAGGAGGCGATAATGGTGAGAAAGACAGGTGAGAGACAGCGAAGGAGAAAAAGTCTGAAAATAATCCAAGAAATGCTGGTAAGGGGAGTGCAAAGAGAACAAGGCGAAGGAAGAGGAGCAAGGGAGGAAGGAACCAAAAAAAAAGTTAAAGAAAATGTTTTAAAAGGAAGGAGGAAAAAAATGGTGCGAAAGAAATGGTGAGAAGGGAGACGGGGATGAGAAGGAACCGAAGGCAAAAACAAAAAAAAGGTGAGAGAAGGCACCAGTCAAGATTGTCGACAGGCAATGAAGAGAGAGCGAGAGCAAATATGTAAGAAGTGTAGAGGGAGTGAGAGGAGAAGGGTATAAGTGGCAGAGAGGCAGACCAGAAAGGTGAAATTGCAGACAGGTAGTATCAAAGCTTAAAAAAAGATGAGAGGAAGAGAGGCTGAATAAGACAAGAGTGGAGAAAGAGAGGTGGGGAAAAAAAGAAGAGAGCGAGCCAGGAGTAGTGAAGAATTGAACAAGTATCATCAAGACGTAATGAAGAAGAAAGGCGGGGAATGATTAGACAGGCAGACATGAGGAAGTGGACGGAGAGAGCAATAAGGTGAGTGTGAGAGACAAAGATCCGTGTAGCTTTTAAAGTTATTAAAAAAAAAAGGGAGGAAAATATCAGAAAGATGAAAGTCAGTGTGAGGGAAAGTTAGAGTGCAGATGTTATGAGAGAAGATGGGATACAGGGGTTAGATTGACTGAGGTGAGATATGAGCTATCATTTGAGTCATGTTGGCAAAAAGCTACTGTCCAGCAGGATGAGGAAAGAGATATTATTTTCCTCCCATGTGGCAGAGGTGTGCTAGTTCATGTAACCACCGTGTGAACAGCTCTAAAATCTTAAAACTAAACAAGGTCAAATAACTTTAATCTTATTGTGAAAAAAATCTTATTTTAAATAACACAATTAATCCCTAAAGCTCTTTCACAGCAGTCTGCTAGCTTTTCTTTTTGGCTTTTTTAGACCTTTTATAGATCTTTTTCATAGCTGACATTATAACATGTCAAAACAGGAAAACCACATAATAATATAATATATAATCGATAACATTAACGGTGGTTTTATGCCACTTAGATGAGCTGGGTCCGGGGTTTGTTACTGTACACCGACTGGAAAGGCTTCCTCGACTACTTAATGGACCAGAGCAGCCGTTAATGTTAGTTCCACCTAAGCGTTTCCTGCTTGATGAGTCAAACTGTCTGAAGTGAAAAGGGTCTCCTAGAAAACTGACAGTAAGGAGATATAAGGGAATGAAAGAAGAGAAAGATAGGAAAATCATGCAAATGTTTCTCAGCCAGCTTTCAACCATTTGAATAAGGATGAAGTTAATCAGTTGTGACTTAAACCCACAAAGACGTGAGAGTTCCCCGTCGTTGGAAAGCATTGAATGTAAAAGAGGATATCAAGAAGTTATATAAAACAAGTTAGTGTAAATTAGGTGGTCTTAAGTGAAACGTATAACACAAATATTGTTATTGTTTAACCATTTACACCCCACAAGTCCCAAGTTAGAACTACCTGTCAGTAAGTATAAGCACATCAACAATTTATCAACTGTTGGCAGACGCAGCCAACAGTTGATGGGAAAGAAGTATTGTAGAGATGAGAATCGAGAACTGGGAAACTGGTTCCAATCTGTCCAGTTCATCAAGCTCATATGCCTCCAAACTTGTTATTTCATTTAAACCAGAATTTTACATGGTTGTCTGAAGAGTGCACAAGGCTGAGCAATGTTGTCCAACTTGTGGAAGTGGAGGTTATGCACACCGCTGTTACACACCAGCTTTTTTTCCTACACTGTGTTCAGACCATAGAGTTTGGAGGGTAAAGGCACTGTGACATCAGCCATTGGTTTTGGCTCCACATTCTCAAAACCTTAACTTTAGCATTGTGGACACCGCCATGCTACAATTCTGGAGTCAGAAGCTGTATCCTTGGACCAGATGGGGACACTAGGCCAGATATGTTAGCGAGCTTTCACTATAAAGTGCAGAAATGCAATGCAGACAAACACGTCTGCTTGTTAGACCTGTGGAACAAAAGAATAAGGAACTTGAATCAGGAAGCACAAACTTCTTCAATATTATGGACAACAAAGCAAGTCATACTATTAGTCAGATAAACCACTGAAAATGTTTTAAGAAGCATAAACAGCATGAACGTAATGGAGATGGTCAAACTCAGTTACTCAAATGAGCTTAATTGAAGCTGAGCAAAAATTTTACTACCCCATTGTATCAACTTCAAAAATACTAATGGCTGCTGGTGCTGACCTCAGGCTCCTAGTAAATGCACCTATGGTAGAAATGTGAAAAGCCTAAAAGATTTTCTGAAAAGTTGCCCTCTGACCATTAACTTGAGGTCGAGGTCACTGCGATTTGAGCAGATGGAACTATGGTATCAATTTTAAAATCCAAAGTCATCTCGTTCTTGAGTAATCATGATAACAAACTTGGTGTCCACACCACCCATGACGTGGAGTGATGATAATACCCCATCAGCTTTCTGTGGCTGAAGGGTTAAAAACCTCCTTCGGTCCAGTTTTTTCTCCTCTAGAGCAAACAAATTTTGATTCTATCAGCGAAATAGTAAAGAATAAGATATTATCATTGATAAATGTTATAAATATCTTCTTATAGATAAAATGTAGAAGTGAAACTAAACTCAAGCAGCACAGATTTAGTCGGGGATGAACTCAGAGAGGCATTTAAAAACAAAACACAGCCGCACATAAAGAGCCAATCAGTTTAACACAAGACACTGATTAGATTTGGGGGGGTGGTTATTCCCTGATGATATGTTCACAGGTTGGAACAATTAACGGCTGACTGTACTGACGTCCGGAGGGAACATGACCTCTGTGAACCATCGTGAGTCATACACTGGAAAATTAGTTGCATGTTTGACCTGCAACTGCAACCTTCAGGTCTGCATCTTCGCATTCTCACCTTGAAGTCAACAAAACACGTCTGGGATCTAATTAATGACAACCTTGACACCACAAAATACCTTGCAACATGAGGAAACAAAGTGTGAACTCTACAAAAGGTCAAGTCTGACCTGCAAAACTAAAATACTTAAACTGAAATTTACCAAAATTATGACATGATGTGATTCTTTTGCTTTCTTGCTACCGGTGTTGTGGTGCCATTTTTTTTCCCTGAATTTGTTGTGAGAAACACCACCTGTTTCCACTAACAAGCTCTAGTAATTAATAATATCTTAATAAATTCTTGCACATAGAAATATTACACGTCTATTCTGAGAATTCATCTGATTCGATAATCTGCTCTAATTAGCACAGACCAGATGGGAATTTATTTTAATGTCAATGACGTTTCAACAATAGCTGTGCATCCAACAAAAGGCTCGAAAACAAAATAAACGAGAGCAGAGTGCAAACTGATGTAGATTCATTTGGTACTTGACTGCAGTTCCTTACTACAGCAGAAAAACACACTCAGCAGGCACTGAAGCAGTGAGCACGCTCAGATAACCTCAGGCCAACTGCCAAAGTTTCAGGTAGTGGTGCTCTTTTTCCTCACTCCCCACGCAAGCAGATCCTCACTAATTTGGCAAGCCTTCCCACGGCTGAAATTTAAAGGTAAAACTGCAACAACGTGTGTTTTTGACATCTATTAGAGAGATGACAAGCTGGTTAAAATTCCCATCCTGAGTGGACAACTCAGTAGTTTTAAAGCAAAAAAAGAAATCTAATGGCCAGCAGCAGCTCTCAGTGATTGCAGGGAGTGTAAGGACAGGAAAGAACAAATAAACTGAACAGGTGTTTCCAACTGTGACAAATCTAAGGCAGAAAGGAGAAGTATGCACATGGAAACGAGACAGATGAGAGATAGGCGAGAAGAAGAACCAAAGTGACGAGGCAGTGAGCAGGATAAATGTGTTCAGCTGTTATCCGCTATGCTGTAAAAGGCCTCATTTGACAATCACACTCTCCTCTCTCCCAAAGGGCTGAGCTGCGGTGTCGAAGTGTTTTACCTTGGGAATGCGGGAGATGATATCTGGGTATTTGCTGGTGTTGTCTTCCTGGTTGCGGCTGAATATTCGAACCTCGCCACTCTCCAAAATGTGAATCTGTAGAGGAAAACAAAAAAGTCACAATAAAATAGATAAACACAAAACAGCATGATTTATGTGTTGGTTAAAACATGTAAAATTACAACAACAATAACAACATCAACAAAAAGAGACTTGTGATGTTGCATACAGATACAGATGGATCGACTTGTAAAGAATTCATGGACCTCAAGGAGGAAGAACAACAGCTATTGTTATTAACAACTAACCACAGGAGATACATGTGTAGGTGGAATTCATTACCGGCTTTTATTATGCCAAGATAACACTATAATAGTTGAAGTGTCAGATAGGACAAACGTATTCGGGCAATTATAAAATCATAACTTATGTTGTTCAACAGGATATTTAAAGAAAAACATTCAGTCTACACATGAGGTGCCTGCTACATTTATCCTCCTTTATGCAGAAGATACATTTAAAATCTCTTGTGCAAAAGTGTTCTGACTGGGACAGGCAGCTCACTAAATACACAAAGATAGACACGATAACATTCACAGTCAGATTTTACCGATTCCAAATCATTTAAAATTACCTTCAATTCATTTAGTAAGACCAGTTCACCGAGATTTAGTTGATATTACTTAAAATTCAAATACTCCTTTTGGCCAATTAAGTGGGAGCTTTGGGGACAGAAAGAAGAAATAAGACCTGGAAATGAAGAGAGCAACTACCCACACAGTAAGATTATGAAATCATGCAAGCATTATCAATACATACATGCACACAGGATGGATCCCTGACCAATTAGCACCAATTTTCTGTTGATCTATTCCGGTAATCGGTTCAGTCTTCCAGACTAATGACTATCTTTATGTAAATATGTATTCTGACGGAACATACAGCTGACAACATTTATGGTCACTCAGAGGAGAAGGTTTTAGGGGTCATCATTAAACTGAGGCTTCAACAAACAATTAGTCTCCCAATTATTTTCTAGATTAATGGATTAACTGTCAGCCCACCGAAATGTCCAAATGAGCAAGTAAATGGCAGAAAATCACAATATAGCTACGCTGACACATAATGTGTTTCAGCAGTCCATCTCATGCAACAGGATAAACACCTTAGCTTAATCAATCCAGCTGTCTACATATGCAACATAATGGCTTGTGTTTTACTTTTATTATTGTATTGTGCTTCATATACAAAACTACAGTAATTGTCTATTAGGCTCTTAATTCTTCCAATACACGGGTTATCTGCAGTTCACTGCATAATGTGCATAAACACATCTTATGTGGAAAAAGTTAGCAGCTGCTCCTCTGCTAATGCAAGACAGTCTAGTTTGATTCAAGTGTTACGTAAAACAAAGAAAAAAAGATGATGCATACATCTAAAAGAGAAAATATATTAAGTTGTAGCTTCATATTTATATTTTAGCTGATTCACAGTTCAAAATATTCTTCATTTATTTTATCCTTTGTTTAGGTGCAGCCGCTCAGTTAATCCAGCGTATGAAACAAGCCGTTTTAGCTCCTCTCCCTTTAAGCCAACTTTCTTCTGGGGCTCCTGTACTCACAGCTATAGCTGTGTGCCTGATATGAGATATAGGGAGATCCACTAACATCAAACAGAGTCAAAAGCAGACTAAACTGTTTGAGATAGAGCATTTAGAAGAATCTGAAGCCTGAGCTTTAGGCTCACAGGGATTACTTGTGCATACACTGAGCTCATTATTTGAAAATTTGCCCATGTTTAACATGAAAATCTACCAGTGTAACAGTATGCATATTTCAGAAAATAAGGAAAAGCCTAATAGTTCCCCTTTAAGAAACTAATGCTGCATTCCATTTGAAGTACAAAGTCATAAATTCTGACTTCCCAGTCAGACTTTTTAGCTGGAACGCTGGGTAAAGTTGGCCTTGAGGTGGCAGTAGCGTGCATAAACATGGAGTAAAACTGTAGAACATTTCATCTGTACCAGTACCGCTTTGTATTTGTGACTAAATAAGCCATACACAGAGTACAGACCAGGCTGTATCCATGAGTGTACTGCTGCTGTGTTGTTAAACACGCCAAATAAAGATAAATAAAAAGCCTTTGTGTTGTACTACTGGGCGACTGCTAAATGGCTCTAATATCCTAGGGAGCAAAACACTGCCTGTTTTTCTGACTGGTACTACTACCAAGGGAAATGAACCACAGTGGGTTTACCATTTCTGCTGGAAAATTTGTTCTGGTAATAAACTTATTTTCACTGCATTTGCCAATCAGCTAACTGAGTTAGTCCAGTGACAGACAAGATCTTAACGTAGGTGAGAGAGAAACACCGTCGCTCCTTGTGTCTTGAAGTTTCCCATACTGTGTCGAGTGCAATGATGACAAACAAGCCATTGTTACACACACTGTTGGGTCAGCTCATCGTCAGGCTGATCTCGCTCCCTCTCTCTGTATAAATGTTCCCTTTGGGTTTTCTGTCTTGTGTGCAGGTGTAGTCTGTTCTCTTTTCAAGTGTATGTGGGGACATGTGTGGCTTAAGTCACATGCTTCCAAGTTAACAGTCACTTTTTCCATACGCTCATTTAGCTATTGCATGTCTGTTCACACTGACATTATGAGCTTTAAATAAATTTAGTGATTCAAACTCAAAGTGATATTTCACAAACTAATTGGAACTTTTGCTCATTAATACTCAGAGAAATGAACATTAGCACAACAACTGTCCACTTTTAACATTTTTCTTTAGTCTTTTTTGTCCTTGTGACATCTCTTCTATTCAGCTCATTTCTTTTCTAACCATTACATGTGTTTAATCCCCATTTTTCATATTAACTACCTAGGATATCTGCAGATTTTGTCTATTTTTTAACCTTCAGACAGGGACATCTAATTATTTTGCTCATTTACAGTTTTTTTTCTTCAGTTGTCATACAGAGCAAAGCTGACTTTCTGTTGGCTGCAATATCTGACCACACAATCATACACACACACACACACAGAAGGTTGAGTAGTGAATCGTGAGTCCCCCTGCTGGCCATTTAAGGTAAAGTCCACTGCAGTGAGGCCAGAGAGAAGAGGAGGACGTCATACGGCTTGCTCGCCGGCTCGCTCCCTCTTTGCATCCAGTTCCTCTGTTTCTGTTTCTCTCTCTTGCTCTTCATCTTTCTTCTACTCAATTCAACTCAGTTCAAAGGCACTTTATTGGCATGACTGTCCAAAATTAACAATACAGCTGGAGGGGTTTACATTACAATCTCTCTCTTGCTGCGTTTCTGTACGTCTCCCTCGAAATTTCCTCATACCCTCTTTTCTCTCCTGTTGTGGTTTGGACTCCCTTTTTCTCTGATCTCTCTTGTCTTCTCTGTCTCTACCTTCTTGCCTCATGTCTCTTCATCTCCCCCCTTCCACCAACTCCACCTCCTCCTCCTCCTCCTCCTCCCCTCTAGCCCACAGTGGCAGAAGTAGCTCACTCTACCCACAGGCCCAAGGTATAAGCAGCACTACTGTTTATCTTAAAAGAATAGGCACAGGCACACGTATACACACTGTCAAGTGAACAGGCAGTGAGAGTCACAGAACAGCAATACTTCATACTCAAAAGAACACAGCCAAAAGGTATATGCATGCAAAATTCAGCAGGCATATGTCTGGTGCCAAATGCAAGGAAAACAAACAGTTGCACTCTGTCACTTTGCCATCATGTGCACAAACACAGACCTGTGCACGCTCGCCATCGTATTTGTACTCGCAGGTGAACGCTGCCTCGTCAAACTTCTTCATCACTTCGCCAACACCCTTAGTTGGGTGAGCCAACATGGGTCTCAGTGGTACACCTGGAAGAAAAAGGGTGAATGGCGGGAGAACTGGAGTAAGTAAACGGCTAAAAACAACCAGACAGCCAACGTCATACATTTTTCATGAATTATAAATAGAAAGTAATTTGTGGTTTGGCCCAGGAGAAGTTTCAATTCATTTGCCATTTTTTCTGGTTCTTGTGTAGAGAAAGCACTAGCCCTCCTAGCGTTAGTCTAACAGGGCTTCAGGTTCCAAGAATCTCGTATCCTTTTACAACAAGAAATTAAAATAAAATAAACCAAGAAAACGTGAAATTGGCTTCAACGACACATTCCCACATGACACATCAGCATCACACCCACAACTGTTTCTGTGACAAAACCACAGTCGAAATTAGTTTGTTTGTACTCCCATTTGGCCTCAATATTAACGTTCTGACTCACATTCCCTTGGGCTGTGCTGCTAAGTTA
Organism: Oreochromis niloticus; assembly: GCF_001858045.2. NCBI lineage: Eukaryota > Metazoa > Chordata > Actinopteri > Cichliformes > Cichlidae > Oreochromis > Oreochromis niloticus. The sequence goes on from NC_031982.2 coordinate 27,036,564, forward strand.
AGCTTCAAAAGCAGCAGACATAGCATGATATAATGAAAATATACCAAACAAATTCCTTTAATTGCAGCTTACAGAGCAAGAAGCCCAATATGAAAGGACTGCAACATTTTGTCCAAATTGGCTGGTGTTATGCAAACACTCACCAGCTCCTTTAACTATCTCACATTTCAGAACAAAACAGGCCCCTGAAGAACAATTATTTACCTGCCAAAATAGCGGCTAGATTGCTCTAACTGACCAACAACGGCCAATTTAGTTTCCCAATTTAGTATCGTTCAGATGGTGGCTTGTATTAATTTCCTACGTTGGTGCCAAGTCTCCTTATCACAAATAGCCTGACAAGAGTATAATTGGGAGCTAATCCTTAGTTTAGCGTATCTTCTATCTTTCTGTGATAAATGACTTAACTACAATAACTGACTCACCTCCACTGAATGGATCAATAAACACACACCAATCACTGCTTAGGATCTTATAACCTTTCTGCCTCTTGACTGGTTGCTTACCTGGAGTGAGCTTGCAGTGATTGGGCAGCTGGTCTATGCCCTCTTTTAGCAAAACGGGGATCAGAACGTCGTAATTGGGCATCTCGCTGTATGGGAGAGAGCAGGGCAGCGAGTTAGACATGAGACAGGGTGACTGGAAAGAATCCCCCACCCCACCCCCCAAAAAAAGAGAAGAAAAAAATCAATATGTTCAAAACGGAATGTGAGGGAGAATGAGGGATGGGACTTAAAGGGGGCGATGAGGCATTGTGGTGGTGCCGAGGAGAGAGTGCAAATTGAAACAAGGGTGTTTGTTGAGGCTTCAGTTACCAGTAAGTCTGTTTGAGAATGAGACTCTTCTCTTCAATCCACGCCCGCCTGCTCTCAGCACTCATTCCCTTCCCTGCGTCGATCACAGCGGGAGGAAAACCTATAAGGAAGGGGGGGGGAATGCATTTCAAACAGATCTTTGCAAGTGTTTGAACATTTGTATGACCTAACATTTGTTGGATGAGAGTTCAGAAGCACTTCAAAGGCCAGGAAATATACAAGACTTGCAGCAATTACTTGAGTATTGCTGCACTTCACTTTTTTATTCATTTATTTATTTAGCTCAACAATGAACAGTGAAGATTGGATTTAATTCCCACTGTGAAGTCCAAATTAATTATATTGTTTCCCAGTTTAACATGAATAATTATGATACATTTAAACTATGACTGAATAATAATTTATTAAGTTAAATTATTCATCGCCATGATCCTCTTCAGCCCAACAAATAATTTGCTCCGAGTTGACCTGCCTGATTAAATAATGGCTAAATAAATAAATAAAAATGTTAAGAAAAACATTTCCAGACCAGGCCACAGATCAATGCAAATTTCCCCTATGAGCCTCTGGTCTAATTGACTCTTATTAAAGCACACCTCCAGTCGTGACTAAGCAACGCATTTTAATAAGTCTAGTGTTAGTAAGAGCAGTGCTGAAAGTAGGTGGTAAAGCGAGGCAGTCAAAACTTTCTTCGTAAAGAGATGAATTTAGCAACAGATCAGGTCAGAAAACGCGTTAAATATATCAAATTACATATCAAACCTGTTCCCATCCACGGATGATGTACACTGCTCTTTCATGCATTAAATCATGTGAAGCTGATCTATGACTGCTCTAATTCATGTGAAGAATATTTTAACGCTGATTTAATGACTAGCCTAAAAATAAAGCACATCATTACTTGCTCTAACACTCCACCTCCTCCTCCATCGTTGTCACCTCCAAGATAGGATTCAGATTCAACTTTTACAAAGAATAATTGGATCATACCACCAGAAATCTAATTATTTTAACCATTTCAAGTATGCAAAGTTCACCGTGTGAGAAAATATATGAATTTGAAATATACATTGATCTGAAGTTCGCATGAGACTCAAACAATCAGATCTAAGCCCTTTTGCAAATTCCCACCAAATAAAAGATTGGTGCATCCCAAAACTACAGGGCCAAAAGTTGGAATTGTGTACGTCAGTGGCTTTAAGAAGCTACCACAACAAAAATATCAAATGATTTGCAGATGCAGCCCCCAGAATCCGTCTGCATGATCTTCTTCCCACTAAAATCACTTAAGTTCTGCTACATAATGCTATTTAACGACTGGGTCCCAAATCTGCCGAAATGTTGGCTGGTTCTTGAAAGGGACGGGAGAAGAAATGGCTCAACAACAGCTTATCGTTGGTGGAAACATGTACTTGATCACAGTGTAAGACACATTTACCAATTTGATTGTGCTTTGATCCATCCATAATCTCCTCCTCCACCTCCCAATCTGTGTTTTGTTTGGTTTTTTCAGTGCAGAGAAGTTTATTATGAACTATGCCTAAAGCTTTCAAAATGCAAGTAAGGCACAGAGGGATGACATACTTCATATCTTATTCTTTTCCCCCCCTAGTTTAGTAGCAGTGAAACAACTCCCGAATCATTTGCTGCACAAACTGAAAAGCCTGCAGCTTGATACTGAACAATCTGACAAGGACTGGGAATCGGGATTCTATTAGCCCCAACAGTGTGACACAGTAAACTCGTTTGGTTTCGCAAATCAAGTAGAAATCATTTCAATATTTAGTCCTTTCACTGTTAACCTCCCTTCTCTCCTTTTCTTGAGTTTGGTGTAACGCAAAGAGTGATGATTTACATCAGAAGGTACTCGGCTATGTAACAAATTCGTTTATAAATTAAAACAACCAGTTAACCAAAGCTCTGTACACATCATAGGGCAAGAAACCTCTGAATATGTGCAAAAGAGCAAGAAAAAAATAGGATTTGAAAAACTCATAAGACCAATTAGTAAAATAAAATAAAATTAAAATTTAATGCCAAATATTAGTATAACCCAGAATGAAAGTAAAACATGGATGTCTTTAAATTTTTATTAAGTGTCAATAGAGGGAAGGAAGGGAAGGACAGAGGGAGGGAAGGCACTGAATTGTAAAATGTCAGAGTATGCAAGAGATTTCAAGCCACCACCACAAACCCACTAACACTGACTGTAAAACAGCTGGATTCAGGTGAGATGCAGAGACGGAGTAAGAGAAGTTCTGATTTCAGAAAGTCTGTACAAGGTGTGGCAGCCACTTAAACCAAAAGTTCACTAGGAAAGGATCTTTTCATGGTGAGTGCTCACAGCAGGAATGATTTAAACAGGAAAAAAAACTTTCTTTCTTCTTCTTTCATATACTTATGGAAACCTGGCTGCTGTTTAAAAAAAAACAAAAAAAAGAACTTTTCCTTTAAAATTACCTTGTCCAGGTGGGGTCAGGCATACAGCTTGGCTCAGTGCAGAGAGCACACTTTGCTCAGCAAGACCAATCCTCAGCTTCCCAGCCAGAGACCTGTCCATCAGAACCAAAAGTTCAACAGCAGTCAGAAGACACGCCTATTTGCACCAACTCTAGTCAGTTATTTGTACCTAGCTACCTTGAACAACACCTGCGAGCAGAGATTGAAAATAAAAGATAATAATAAAATATAAAAGATACCCATAAAAAGGTCAAGCCAAATTTTGCAGCCTTGACTTGAGTTTTTTTCCCCTTTTTCTTTTTTAACCAGACCTCAGGAGTTAGCAGTGAACCTGACTGAGAAAGCCAGACATACTGCAAACTTAATTATTTCAAATTACCAAAACTAAAGGCAATTACAATTTTGTCTGTTCACCTGGATCAATAACAGAAAGAAACAAGTTGGTCAACAAGCTCCATCTAGAAGAATCTTTCTGTAGGTGAACCAGTGGCAGGTTTTTCACCCGGTTGGCTTTTGGCAGCACACCACTAAGAGGTCACTTAATTAATTAATAACTGTGCTATCAAGTCCTCCCACCCCTACTCCTCTTTTTACTGTGTGCACATTGCAAGATGGAAGTTCCCAAGCCCCCATTTATTTTTCCTATGTGGATTATGTTCAGTTATAATATTAAAGGATGTAATGTTAAAGGAAAATTCTTGTTTATGAATAATCAAGTTAAATAATCATGATTTCAATTAATAACAAAACTAATGGATGTTGATTGTGATTAACTGTGTTTAAGGTTTTTTGCCATAATCATAGAGCCACACTCTGCTTTACTTTACATAGGATCTAGTGATTGATAGAGAATTAGGGCAATATTCCTAAAAGCTCCTTTTTGCAACCATTAGAAAGAATGCAGGTCTAAGAGATTTCTGCTTCTGCAGTAGTTTTCAGACTCCAAGGCTACATTCATCTTTTATATACATGGCTAAACACTTCCAACATATACACAGAGGGTTATGGAGTTATTATGCATTTCTGCGTCTATAAATGTGCAGATGCCCATGTATGCCTGTGGTCACACGTGCAGCCAAGGCTGTCTGTGCATGTGTGTGAGAGAGAGTCTTATTTTACCTGACTATGTAGCGGGCCTCTGAAAAGCGGCATGCCACAAAGAGGCCTTTGATGATGTCGATTTTCTTATTCATGGCCTGAGGCAGGCGGGAGGAAATTGAGATTCACAGAAGAAGAGCGAGAAGAGACAGAATGCAAAAAGACTGAGGTCACCAGCGAGTACAAACTCCATGTTCAATACAGAGGAAAAAAATTAAAATAAAAAATGACCCAGCAGCAACCATGAAGGGAAAAGGAACTAATTGTACAAGAGAATCAACGCCGGTAACAACTTATTCAAATGGTGGAAAATTAACCTTGCCCCTCTGAAGTAGACAAATAAACTATTAATTTCTTGTTCGATACACAGTCACATTAACATTTCCTTTCTTTTTTCCCTTCCATGACCTCAATACTGAGAGGCAAATAGAGCGAAAACAATATTTTCCCAAGACTGCTCTCCTCTAATGAAAATGTTATTCTGTGGCTCACCGAGTTCCCACTCATGCTGGCAATTTCCTTCAATTTCCTGAACACGCCCCCTGCTGTCAGACTGGCCGGCTGAAACATCATGCGCTGGTTGCTACGGGAGCTCTCGGCCACTAGGCCCAAATCTCCTTTCTCCTGTGCCTCTGCTTTGATTTTGTCCAATTGTCGCCCTGGAAACAAGAGTGAAACGGTAAATAGCAGCAGCCTCGCTGGCTGATGAGCTTCAGAGAAGGGTGGCATCAGCAGTTAGGCTGGGAATGCACAAGCAAGTGTTTGGGTGCAGCAGAGTGCTTCCACATGTTCGTGTGTGCGTGTGCGCCTATTACCAGTGGCCTGAGCAACAGCTTTCATCAGCACCGTCTCGCCAACACCGAGCTCCATCCCTAGATAGGCAGGACCGAGTTGGTTCAGACACAGATACACGCAGCAGAGCAGGTCATCTAGGAAAGAGAACACATATGAAGGCTTTATTATACTCCAAACACAGCAGCACACACACACACCTCCAGACAAGTCTACAAAGAGAAGCACATACACACAAATAAAAACAGATAGCACCAAAAATGGCACTTAGCCAACAGTAAACACACATACAGACGCAAACTCAGGCACATGGATAGACACACTCAAGCAGCGACTCAAATACACAACCACACTGTGAGACACCGGCAAGCTGCACAAATGTGGGCACTGAAAACTCTTGACGCACAAATAAACACCCACAAAATCACATTCAAATACATACAGACAGGCAACACAAGACTAAGGGGTTTCCGCCAGAAAAGTTGTTGACTGTGGCAGCTTTGGCTTCAACCAGCAATCTTCCCTTCTTCCCCAGAGTCCCCTGTTCTGGGTGCTGGCTGTATTTGTTATAAAAATATATCAGGTATCTTTTTTTATTTTTTTAAGGCATGACAAATTCCCTGGATGGAGTTTCCACCAACTACTGCCATGACTAGACTGGATGTAAAATTTCTTGTGGTTCATTTATCGTGCATCAAATTTGGTAGATTTGCAGCTGCAAGTTTTTAGTAATATTAGCATCACTGATATATGTAATTGTTTCGCTTTGTTTTTTTTAAATTCTCTTATTTAAAGTGTACATTAGGTGGCAGAAAATCTGTCAATATCAAGAGTTTTTTTTAAAGTCATTCTTGACAGAACAAGCCAAAGTTCTCTGAAATGTGTTTCACCCACAAAGGCCAAAAGTCATGAATTTTTTAATATCTTTGTGGTTTTCACTGATTTAATTTGGCAAAAAAAGGACAAAAATTCCAGGTAAAAGTTTCAAACAACAGCTTAGGGCTTAAGGGGTTAATATAGTGCACTCCACCAGTTGTAACCTTACTTTTCTGGGACAGACACAACAGCAGAGCTACATACTGCAGATCTAGATCTACACACACATAATGGATGAGAGAAGAGAGAGAGAGAGACATGCTTTCAGGCTGCACCACTGAGAGAGCACTGAATCATATTTAACAGGTTTTTTTCAGCATCCAGGAATTTCTTGTTTACCAAATGGTCAAAAATAAGAGGAAAGTGCAGAGACTCGTTGCTTTTACTTTATGTAATCATAAAGGCTCATTCATAGCCAAAAAAACCCTGGCATACAAGTATGACTAATTACGCCTACCATAACTACTAATGGCTCAGTCACACTAAGGTAAAAATATCTATGTATCTATCTATTCATAATTCTATATCTATCTAGATTTCTCTCTCTCTCTCTATTTATCTATGTGAATCTCTCTCTTGCAGTTTAAATCTAACAGATTCCTAATAGTTGCAGTGACTAACTTCTGGCAAACCACATTCAACTGCAATGTGCTTGCGCAAGTTGCCTGGTCAGAGGCCACCTGTTTCCAAACAACTGTAGTCCGACACAGACTGACGGCAATCACTCACAGACAAATTGGTAAATGTTAGCAAATAGCTGCGATCCCAATTTATAAATGCAGATAAATTACCAATATATTGCAATGAATCTGAGGCAGTCAGCCCAACTCCTTCAATAAGGGGCTTGACTCAACTGGTTGCCAACTAGTTGTACGCTGGTTATATTCCTACATTCTTAAAGCGTCACTATGTGTGGAGGAATTTCTGAATTTTTGTTTTAAATTTCTGAGGCTCTGGAGGGATTTCTGTGTGCACAGATAGCAACAAATTTGTGATTTTCACCAGCTTATGACATTTAATTGCTATAGTGTCACAAAAAAATTGCATGTAATCGCAAACTTTTCCCCATCCGAGCTCATTGAATTGTTTCTATTTGGACAAAAGCGGTCAGCAGAACAGTAGGCTAATTAGCTACCTCGGCTCATTTAATGCCTGCAGCTTTTGTGTTGCTGAGGCCTGACACAAACACAATTATATACACAATGAAACACAGGCAGAACACCACACACACAAACACCATCAGATTCCCACATTCTCATACACACATCGGCCGACTTGTCCTCCCACTTTTATGTGCAACCTGGCGTCATCATCATCTCCTTGATAGAGCGGCTGGCAGCCAGCTGCCTGTATAGCTACATCAGCATGCATTATGGCAGAGATAAAATAGCATTTACCTGGGGAGAGCAGCAGCACAGAGCGAAACAGGTTTGACAGTGTCTCGATGTTTCTCAGCCTAGGAAATGACAACAGGATTGCTTTTAGACAGGGAAGACGAGTTAAACGAATTTTAAGGCCATCCTGTAAATACTGGTAGGTGGGAAATGAGATTAGTCTGGAGGTTTTAATCGGAAATAGGGGCTTGGGAGGCAGATGAAGAGTTCATTTATGAAACACTATACATCAGTTTCAGATAATAATATGTCACTGCCAGGAGATTTGTCATTCAATATCCTTCAAAGATAAAAATGTTTTCAACTAGCAGCAAGATACAAAGGTTACAAATCATTATTTAAAATGTAGGATTTCTAAAAATAACATGCAATTTCTTGTTGGGTTTTTTTTTTTAGCTGGTTTACACGAACCCAGGTTTACAAAACAAAAGATGGAAACTAAGGTGGGGAAAAGTTGACTTATTTTTGTCAGGTATAGTTACAATACTGGCTTTCATATTAAACACGACCATCCCTCTGAGCAGCCTGACGTCTAAAAGCTGAGACTGTTTTTTCCACTCTTGTATGACGGCCAATATGCTCACATCAGGCATGAGCACATAAGCCCTGCTAACCCGCTGTTCAAACCTTCTGTTTACAAGAATCAGCCAATTAAAAGAAAGGAGGCTTAAATGAAGGGTGGCCTTTAAGAGAGGGGCTAAAATGCTTGTTTTAGACAGGGCAAACTGAGGAGCAGCACCGCAGCTCTATATGAGGCAAATAAGGATTATTTTAACTACTTTAGTAAAACATAAGAATAAAAATATGCAGCTGGAAGTGAGCATAATAACTCCACATTACAATATATTTGAGCAATCCTAGAAGGTGACCCATTTTAAAATTTCTTCATGTTCCCAACCCAAACCAGTGAATTATTCAAATTTTCTCACTTTTCCTGACTGGCGAGCACTTAACTAATTTAGTTCCAGAAATTCCCAGCAGGAAACCTGAATGGTAATTTTATGAAGAAAAAGAAACTCTGCAGTACGTGTGTGTGCTTTGAAAGACTTGCAATCATTTTCTTACTAATGATGTTCAACTCATTCAGGCATTTAAAAGAAAAATTTCCCCCATTGGGAGGTCTCACCTGCCAGAGTCCTCTTCAATCCTCTCAAAGGTGCGAGCCACTGCCAAGTAGGGCACTCTGGAGAGTGATGAACACGTAGTTAGCAGGCAAAGCATCAACACTGACAGATTTTCCCACTCGCGGCGCTGAGCTGACTCGGCTATTCAGAGCGACTAGCAATTAATGCAACAGTAGACTAAGCTTTGATTCAAGGTTATCAAAAACCTCACAAAAATGACAGAAGGGAGGGCGAAGGTGACAACGCCATGTTGAGAAAAGTGTGTCGTTACAATAAGTTTGACAGAGAAATATGGTGGGAAGTGCAAATTTTTTTTGAAATATAATTTTATCTTTAGATTTTTTTGCATATATTCTGGATATAAAGCTACTATATGATAGTGTGTTTTTAATCCTTACTGCGAAGCTCTGACATTCAAAGTGTTTATTCAATTTCAGAAAAGAACACAATTTAATTCAGAGGCTGATATTTAGCTTTAAGAAGCAGCAGACTTCACCTGCGCACCGCTTAAAGCAGGTTAAAACAATCTGTACAGCAGTCGACCCGAGAATAAGCCGAGCACATAAGCAGCATGCCTTACAGCGTGACCTTGATATAAAATTCCATGATTTCCCTGTGATTACCCATTACTAAGTCAGAGCACTTCCCTGGCCTGAAGGTTTTCATTCCTTCAGTTTTTTCCCCTTATAAATAACTCGCAGATCTTCACAGAAAAACAAACAGGCTGGTGTTCACTTCAGTTTGGCTCAGAGGGAAGAAGGGGAAAAAAAAAAAAAAAAAACCACCAACAGTGTGATGACTCTAATCGCTGTTGAGTGAAAACATTGCATCCCAAATCTTGCCTGTTTAGTGAGTAGATTAGCTTTGTCTTTTATTTGACAGCCAGAAGTGGGGAGTAAAAGCAAATAATCAGCAGAGAAAGAGACAGGTTGACGTTCGACTATAGTTCCTGTCCACATTGCACTCCCAAGCTTTATTATTACCCTGCTTGGCATAATTCATGATAATCAATCTCAGGGCATCTTGTTTAAATAAGTCTAGGCACATAGGCAGGCTGTGATTTCTGTATTTACTTTAGGATTACACAAATTCTCCAGTAAAGGGAAAAAATAGGCAGCTGCCTAGTTAAAATAACGGCTGTTTTTCCAGTGATCCTTCACATAAAATTCTCATAATTTCTGCCTTATGCAAAGATAGTTGATCATCCCACATGCTCCCCCCCCTCCTTCTGTCTTTCTTCTTTATATTTTAATGTCTGATGTCCAAGCGACTGGATTTGGTGGGTGGATAGAGAGGCTTATGTGAAGAAATTATATTATTTTGGAGACATTCTGAAACAGGGAAAAGCAGTATACAGAAGCAGTGATAGAAGCAGCGAGGAGTGCCAGTAACTGATGCACGCTGGAAACAGTTAAAGATACATATGAATTTCAATCAAGACATTCAATCAGAGAACTTGTGTTCCTATTTTTGCAGCAGATAGGTGACTTACTTCTGGCCCTGTTTCCAACAAGCGTGGTCCACGGGATGATATTTTGGTCTCGATGGATCATAGTCTGTTTGTCCTGAGGTTGCCTCACTGAGGAAATAACACAAATTTTAAAAGATAAAATAAGAGAGCACATTTGTGTCCAACTAAATGATGGCAACAGCTGTTACAGTCACTGGTGCCAGCTCAGATTCCTTTGTAGGCAGAGAGTCACGCACACAATTATCATAACAATGAAACAGTTTAAAAATGTGAAGAATATTTTGGAAGATATTCTAGTAGCTTTTCTGGTTAGCTCACAAAGAAAGAAGCTGAACTATTGCAAAGTTTATCCGAACTGAACGTGTAAGTAGATATAAAAAAAAAAAAAGAAAAAAAAGAAAAAGTTCTGCATATTAAATAGAAAAGTGTTCCCATTGTCAGTAGTTATTGCTTCCAAAAAACAAAACAAATGACTGGGATAATTTACAAGTTTAAACCGTCTCTTTTTTACTGCAGTAACATACAAGATGCGAGTTTCTTTTCCTCAAACAAAATATCATTGTCTGAATTCATTACACAGAGATAAACTAACGCTGTGAACTTTCTTTTGTGTGCAATACCTGTCAATCCCAGAGTGTCACACACAAGGTAGTGATAAAAAAATAAATAGTTAGGAAGATGAAAAATGCATTCCCTGCTTTCCACAGCCAAAAATAGTTTGGATCTTGAATAGTTAACATGACCTGAAAATGACAAAGCAGTAATTTGCTGCTGGCTTATTTACATGTGGTAAACGCATTGCTTTCTGTAAGGGAGACTGAATAATTGCAAAAGCAATCATAATAAAGAGAAACGGATTGGTTTCCAGCAGTAGAGAGTGCATGCCTGAGCTGAGAATACAACAATCATCATATACGGTGTTTGCTCGTTGTAGGAGGTGCAGGAAAAGGAGAAATTAGCACAACTGTAAAAGTTGTAAATAATAGCAGCATGGAGCAGCCTAATGACTCTCACACCTTGCTGAAATGAAACAAAGGTAAATAAAAAAATAATGCCTGCATTGGTCCTGTTGTCATTCATTAAATACTGGTTTGGTAAATATGTATCCTGGGTATGTTTATTTGTCACATTTCATTTCACAAAGATAAGAAAACAATGTTCCAGTCGTGCCTGATGCGGTTTTACACATGAAGAAAGATTTCTGCTCTCTTAACTCCTGACAGTGCTTATTATTTAACAGTGACACTGGATCAGAAATCAGAAAGGGCAGATCCTAAAATCAAAGGTATCGGTATCGAATCAGAAATGCAAAAGGCTGGTTTGAGTCCACCTTACTGACTGCTCATCAGCTTTATGGGCTTTGGTAAGGACGCATGGAGTATTGCTGGCTAATAAATTACATTCTTTTTAGGATAGAATAGAATAGCCCTTTATTGTCATTGTACATGTACAACGAAATTATGGATGCTCCACACAGGTAGGGATGGGTATAGTTTAGGTTTTATCCGATACCAGTACCAAACAGGTACTTTTGAAACGGTGCCGGTGCTTAAACGGTGCTCGAACCGGTGCTTAAAGAATGGAGAACACAAAATTGGTCCAAAAACCTCTCATGTTCAGCTGTTTCTTTTGTAAAAAGATAACAATGTTAGCCTTTTCTGCAGCTATAGGGCATATATGGTCTCACTCTTGGCTGGAAGCAGTGCTTAAACAATGGAAAAAACACAAACTTTGTCCAAAAACCTCTCATGTTTAGCTGTTTTCCACTTTTTCTTTGGTCATTTTAGCCTTTTTGGCCAGGGTGAAGGGAGTATCTGCCATCAAACAAGAAGACAGCCACATGTAACTACGACGGTGTTTGCTAGTTCACCTTACATGCATGAATTTAATAACGTGGTTAGCCTACTCAACGTAAATTACACACGAACAACATTAAGCTACTCACGCAGAGAAGAACGGCTGCTGCTGCCATCATCATCAGTCATCATTCTGCTACACTGGCAGGGCTAGGGGCCAGGACTCTACTCTTCGGGTTCTTGGGGGATGTTGCTAACTCCGGGTCTCGCAGCAAGCTATCAAATACGGTGCATTTCTCGGCTTTTAAAAAAACGCTATGCGTCGCCAGGTGTTTCATCAGATTCGAGGTGTTACCTCCTTTGCACAGTATCAGCTTAAAGCACATGTTGCAGGCTGCTGAGTTTGCATCTTTTGCTGTGAAGTACAGCCAGACTTTTGACCGTTTTGCCTTGGGCATTTTTAATCTGTAGCTCTGCTCTAAAAGAACGTACGTACCTGGCCCCGCCTACTACGCTTGCAAAGGTAAAATGATTGGCTAGAATCCAAAGTGTATGACATCTCAGTAAAAAAAAGCACCGAAATAAAGCACCGAAATGTGCGCTGCTTTTCAGTCCGGTTACTACCGTTTATGTCAGAACCGGTGCCATTACCGGTACCCATCCCTAAACACAGGTATAAAATATAAATAGTAAGACAGCAGTAATAAATAAACAGGAGAAATATATAGAATCACAAGGAATATATAGAAACCAGAGGAATAAATAGAAAATAAGAGAAAGGCACACACTGGAGAACAGTTATAGTTCTGGTAATGGAATATCAGGAAGAAATTACGTTAAATAATGCAGAGCGCACACAGCATTAGGAACCCCATTTAAGCCCAGTCTCAGTGATGAGTTTTGCTTCTCTTTTGCACTCTGCATCACTGTCTGTTTACATGAAGGAGGGGCAGACACACACACAACACACACACACACGTCGCAGCTGACTAACAGACTCTGGACTACAGTTTATTTGCGATGATGATGATAGTGTTCGTTATCCGTGTGTGCAGCAAAATCTGCTCCCCTCTTCACCCCCAACACTTGTGTGCTCTACACTGAAGAGCTCTGCATAATTATGGTTGAGACCAAGTAGCTGCAACCAGCCAGGCCCTCCTCCTCTTCACACGAGCGAGTCTCTTTAAATCAGGAAGGAAGAGGAAAGAGGACAGCAGAACCTGATGACACAGCCTGTTTAATATTGAAGAGGTGGCGCACTCTTAAGCATGTTTTTCAACTGTAGACTAAAAGGTACAACTGTACCGTAATGAAACATCAGTGCTGGTGTTAATATTCACTAGCAAATTTATACAAGTCGGGATTTCACGGATTGAAAATGGCTCAATGCGACAGCAACTGTTTGAAGTAATTGGGACTACTTAGATAAAACATTTATAAGTATTTAAAGAAAAAGCTTGATAATGCCCACTTATCCAGGGTGGGTGGCACGCCTCCTGAGCCTTGAATAGAAATCTGTAGAATAGAAAGCACACTCATTTATAAATATACACTGACAGATTTTAATCTATTTTGCTAATCCTATTACTGTCTTTTTGTATTTGTTTGTTATTTTTAGGACTAGAATAATCACCCAGTCGATCGTTTTTTTGTCCTTTTTTCCCTCTCGCTTAATTGACAATTAATCATCAGGAACATTCCTAAACAAAACAAGCACATCGCTGTAGTGATGAATGCAAGAAAATAACCTTGGTTTGATTCACTTTTTAAGGAATCGATGTCATATACTATTGAATTTTTCGCATTTACTGCAGATCACTATTAGTTAACACCAACAAAATGTAATGACAGCATCATTTCACCTGTTTTGGCTACAAGTCTTGATAGAGACTGCTCAAAGGCAGACAGTATTTCTCATCCACCCACCCAGCTGTGCCTTCACAGCCATCTTTTTTCTACATTTATTCTTTCAAAGCTCAAAGTAACCATGCATTTCTCTCTTTTTCATCATTTTTGTAGATGCCTGAACTATATCTTTACAAAACTGAAAAAGGAACTGAATTCAGTGTTTCTTTGCAGTGTGAGTGCCTAGTTTGAATCAATAAAATATAACCTCTCTGGCAGCTACCATCAATCAACATAATAAAATGATTAGGTAGTCACTGAAGAATATAATGGAAATAATTCTCAGTAGCTGCTCTCCTTCTCCTCTTCTACACCTTGTCACTAAATTTTGATCCTTCTTCTTTTCCCCACATGCACGTACAGTTTACACTTTAGTAAGAAGAGGTCAGGGGTGAAGCTCAGCTGAACAGGCCGACATGTGGATAAGTTTAGTGTTCCAGCAAGATAACAAACAGGCAAGTAAGGTGGCAGGCTTATCAAGCCTGAGCTACCTGTAACCTCCTGTTGCGCCTGTCTTACCCTTTCGTGTCTTTACTCTCCTCCTCTGACCTCTTCCTCTCTGGACTCGTCTTTTTCTCCCCCTCATTCTTCTCCGGCTTCTCCGTCTTCACTGCTGCTTTTCTGGGAGCTATCGAAGGAAATAAATAAAAGACAAGGTGAGGGTGATGCAGGGGTTGAAGTGGAGAATTATTTTACCTTGTTCTCCAAACTGATAAAAGCACAGCACATTCACATGCTGTTTTTTTATGCAAGCACAGAACTATGCAAATTCCTTCTCACCAAAGAAACTGCTGATGGGGGCTTTCCTGGCCGGCTCCTTATCTTTCTGCTCTTTTGCTTCTTTCTGCCTTTTCACCGTTTGACTTTTCGGGCTCTCTTCTGTGCCTCGCGTGTCCTTTTCAACCACCTCCGTTTTGGCTACGGCAGGCCCTTTCTCATCATCGTCATCTGTCTTCGGCTTTGCTTCATTTTTCTTTTCCGCCTCCTCAGCTTTCTCCTCTTTCTCATCAGAGCTCTTTTTCTCCACCTGCTCCTCTTTTTCTACAGTTTCTTCCTCTTTGCTCTTGTTCTCCACCTCCTCGTCCCCTGGGTTGTTAGCCTCGGTCACTGCCTTTTCCCCCCTTTCTTCCTTTGTGTCCTCCTCCATGGGTTCATCTGCGTTACCTACACAGGGACAAGACAGAAAGGGAGTGGAGTCATTGAAGAGAAAAATGCCAGCAGGTTTACTGAGGGCAACCCAGTTTTTTTGTGAGCCCATGTTTGAAGACGCAAGCGCCTCCTTCAGTAAATGCCGCAGGTTATATTTCTGAGGTTTCCTTTTCACCTGAGAAAGGCAGCTAAGAGAAATTACTATTGACAAACTTGTAGCACCGACTCCCAGCAGTCAGAGCTGGGGTCATGATACTGGCTGGGTAAGGAGGGCGGCATGAAACTTTAATTTTCTCATTCAAACGTTAAAGTAAGTGGTGGAATGGACCGCTAAACCCAGTAGTCACAGCTGCTACTTTACTAGACAACTTTAGAAAGAGAAGGAGAGCCATTTCCCTGTCTGTGGAAAAAAAAAAAAGAGTGGGGGGGCACCAGGCTCAGCTGCTGTCAATTTTTGTTGGTTTTTTTTCAAACACACTAAAGTGGTTTTCAAGCACACTTCAGCTTTAACCTTTTTTAGATGTTTCTCAATTGTCCAATACAAGCCTTTAACCTGCCATTTCCCAAATTTAAACTGCATGTGATGCGTGACTGACCACATGTGGATTCACGCTGAGAAAGTACAAGATGCTCTACCCATGCAGCATCCAACCCCAACCAAATAGAGTATTTGCAGTAGTGAGAACACATGTGGAGTGAACCGCTCTGAGACGGTTTCTAACCTTTTAGCTCTGTCCAGGTGGTGATGTGATTGGTTCAGTTTGTTTGCCCGTGTGTTAGGAGGACTACTCAAAAAGTTAATGGACAGACTCACCTAAAAATCTTGTGAGAAGATGGATTTAGCACAACTAAGAAGGATTAATTTTCTGGAGTTAGCTCTTAACTCAAGGCCATTTAGAACGACTGTTGGTAATTATGAGACAGGGCAAAACTGGACATTGCATCGTGTTTGAATAGCCTTCATCTTCTCAAGAAAATATCACAGACTAATATGATTTGGAGTGAATTTTCAGCCTTGGTGGAGGTATACACTGTCGGGCTGCTCCATTTTCTTCATAATTCTGCCTTTATTGAGTGTCTGTGTCAAAACTTAGACAAACCGATTAAACAAAGCCAAACAGGCTCTGTGGATGGTGAATTTCTCAGTTTGCATCTCACAGATGGTAAAATGAACTTTGCTTCATCACAGTGCAGAGCTCCTACAGTTGCAGTAACAGACTGAAATCATTACCCTTTATCCTCAATCCTTTGAATCTCAGGCTGTTTTTGTTGCATTTCTCTCTATTTGCACTTCACCATAATAGTAGACCAGGACTGTCAAACATAAGGCTCAGGGGCCAGAATCGGCCCACCGAATAAGGAAAGGTAAAGGAGGGCATCATTTTTTTATTTTTAATTGTATTTTCAAAAGTTTTGCTTTTATTTTACTTTTATTTTTTTATTGATAAAGACTTCCCTCGTGGTCATTCATAATACATCTATATAATAAAGTAAAGTAATAAATTAACAATTAAATGGCAACAAGTCCCTTTTTTCCATCATCTAAAAAAAAACATACATTTCTATAGTAAAGTCACTACGCAGTTGAACAAAAAAGGACGTTTTCTGTAAATTAACAAAAAGTTTCTGTTTCATAATCACAGGACAGTCTGGACAATGAGCTACCAAAACATTTTCTGTCATTTTAAATATTAATTTCTTACATAATCTTCTTAATTTCTTATTTATCTGAATCCAAAGAGATGTGCTGACAAATTTCTTTCATTTGCTTCATAAGCATTTTTTAAAACTGAGACATACAGTTGAAATTGCACTTCTTTTTGTTATACTGAGATATCTCAGGGATTAAATGTGTAGTTAAACTACAACTAGTGGAGCTGTGAAATGAGTTTCATCCTCGCAGTAGTCTGTACATAAAAGATGAACATATACGCTGTTATGTAATCCAGTTTTAGCACGAGGGCTGTTTCACCATTTTTCTTTAGCCCTTTATTTGCAGAAGAGAATTGAGGATTAAGTTATGAACTAACATTAGCTGGCCCGGACAGAAGTGGACATCCATAAACTGTGTCGGATCCTGTGGGGGGTGACTCGCTTTCGTCCCCACTCACAAGTCAAAACTAAAGGAAATGCACTTCTGCATTGTTTGAGATGATCTGTCAGTATCAGAAATAGTCACTTCGTCACTGTACCATAATTCTCTGAACAACATACATCTACAGGACTACAACTAGAGATTACTTTGTTTGATTCAATAGTCTACATTATTTTGTGTTCCTCCACTCATCGTTAAGCTCAGAGAAAAAGGCCATGATGAAACGAAACGCATGCCGCAATTTACCAGAGCCCTGTGACAGCAGAGACAGCAATGAAAATGTTTAATCTTTCACTTCAAATCTTTCAAATTCATGATTCAATAAAGAGGAAACACTTATTTGTGGAGCTGGAACTGAAAAGTGTTTGCCTGGTGATTAATATCTAATTAATTATCCAAGTTGTTGCTCTTTATTATTGCAAACCAATCGGCCATAAAATCTCTGGAAACAAATGGCTGGATGAGACCATGTACAGCAAGAAAATAAGCTGTTTGGTACTGTGACACTGCTAAACAAAAAGTATTCTTTATATGTTTAGTCAGGATACAATTGAGAGGATGTTTCCAAAACTGGATTTTAGTAATGATAATATGTGAGTTTGTTTATATAGCATGCTGATTTTTTGCCCTTATAGCCGCTGTGTCTGTGCAACTTCCCCTCCCAAGTGGACTTTCCAAACCTGTACAGGAGCCAAACTTGGTTATCAGCCTCGCAGCAGAAGCGAAAGCATACCTTCACCGCTGGCACTGGTCTCCACACGTGGCCGTTTGTTTCGCTGACCCTGCTCCTCCTTGACCTCTGCCTCTTCTTTCGGACTCTCGCTGCCACTGCCGCTCTCATTGAGCTTCCTCTTAGGGAACATCTTCCTTGCTGCACATATCAGGACAGGCATTACATTAAAAGAAGATGATTTAAAAAAAAGAAAGAGGCATCCCAGCTGAAATCATGCCAGGATCAAACAGTAAGAGAATGTGGAGATGAAAACAGGACGAGTCTCCTCTCTTGCTGCAGATGTAGGGCAAGAAGAAGAAGGGAAAAAAAAAGGGAGAGAGAATCATAGATACATACTTTGCTAATGAAAACACTAATTCCATCCTGAAGAATATTATGCAGCACAGCAGCTTACGGTTCCAGTGTAAATTACCCTGCAATTTTATGCAGCAGTGGTGCTCGAGGGCAATTTCAGTTTTGGTAACACATCCGCCTCTGTTTTGGCCCTTGTTAGGGGTTCTAGCACAGGTAGCAGTGCTGATGTTTTTCTTCTGGATATTATAATGAAAGCATTAACCCGGGACATTAAGAATGCAATTTCTGGTCGAATTAGGGAGTTACTTTAATGTGATGTTTTCTCCAGCAGTGATGGTGGTGGGGCTCTTATTGTGGCAACGCGCCACTGGTGAAAGCAAACACTGCAGTCATCAAACACAAAGAGAACGGGACGATGAGAAGAGAACGAGCCACTTTTACTGCTGCAAAAACTAAGATGAAGGAAACAAAGTGGGAGAGGAGGTGCTTCTCAAATGAAGACAAAGCTGGAATGCTAGAAAACTCTAAGCAGCTTAAATTCTCTGTTCAAACTCCAACATATCTGGTGTTATATGGGAAAGACAGCAACTACAAAGAGCCATGTTAAAAAAAAAAAAAAAAAAAATCACTAGGCCATTCAGTTTCATTTTAAATGCAGAAATTTCCACACATCATCTGATTAAGAATTTACAAATAAGAAACAGCAGCTCTCTTTCAGTTTTATCTTGCAGATGTGAAACGTTCAAGCTGCTGTGTACCAACTGAGGCTATAAAATAATAATCACTACATATGTTTATGCCTTGTTTTTTTTTTAAAAAAGCCCAAAGTTTCTAAAGCTTGCAAACCCAAGAAAGCACCCAAATAAACACCGACAATCAGCTGCAATAATAGGACGACATGCTCTGCTGGTTCGATTAACTCCCAGTCAGCACAAACGATGCACTGCTAAGACAACATAGCAGTAATAATATTATTATCACAATGCAAAGACGTGCAGAAAAATAATGATATAGGCTCCAGGAGGGTGTACTCGTGGTACAGCAGATGAGATTAATGATAGCGCAATCACGGTCTAGTCTCGTGGTTGTCAATCTAAGGC
This sequence comes from Oreochromis niloticus, assembly GCF_001858045.2. Lineage (NCBI taxonomy): Eukaryota > Metazoa > Chordata > Actinopteri > Cichliformes > Cichlidae > Oreochromis > Oreochromis niloticus. The sequence continues at coordinate 27,055,666 of NC_031982.2, forward strand.
AGACCAGAGTGTGGAAAGACAAATGAAAGAAAAGGGTGAAAAATGAACTTCACCGCTTCTGGTGAACAAACTTCTTATGCATTCAGTTCGAGATAAATTTCCTGTTTTCTCCCTCATTGTGAAATAATGAGTATTTTGAGCCATTAGGCGCCTGCTAACAAGTAATCAAATAAAACAGCTCGAGGCAGGAAAGCTATTAATCCTCTGCTGGTGTCAAAGTTCAAAATGGTGCAAGTTTGGAAAACGAGCTGAAAAGCACAATTCTGAAACAGCTTAATTAAGACAAAGTTAATAAAAATCTGTTCAGATGCTGACCAGTCTTGCGTTTGACGATCCCAGTTGGGGAGACGGAATTGGGAGTGCTGGGGGTCCCCGGTGAAGCAGAGGTGGCTGGAGTGACAGGGGTGGCGGGGGTGGCCGGGGTTACAGGCGTGGCTGGGGCCGATGGTGGAGACAGGGGGTGGGAACGGCTTTAAACGCATCATCCTTCTGAAAGACACAAGCACGAGTGATGGCAAGCATTATGACAAGAGGCGCATGAACAACAGCTTGAACAGGCAAAATGACTGCAGATCATGGTTTGTTTGCATGGCCGTCATCATCCACAGATATTACTGAAAATGAAAAGGAAGTGACAGCAACAATTGTCCAGCTGTCTGCAACAATATCATTTGGATCGCTGTGGATTGTTTGTGTGGCTCATCCTTGTAGCCTGTTCTGCTGAGGAACACGAGTACTGTGTATTATTTAGTTGTAAGAATGATTTTTTTTTTTTTTTATTGCTGAAATTGTTTATTGAATGTGAAATAAAGTAATTTGATGAAGACATGCAGTTTCTAATTTTAGGACTAAGTTTTGGCAACCAATAACCAATACCTTAAAATTATGCTTAAATCCTTGAAGCTTTAAGACTTTTTAGGACCCATCTTAATGCCACTTTTGTAAAACTTTATGATGGAGAATATTTTGACCTAGTAGCTCACAAAAAGTGACACGGGTGCTCATTTAGGCATGACGCCAACATGTTTAGATGCCGCAAGATTTATGGAAAGAAGTGAATCTCTAAAAAGCGTTTAAACACCATTGTGATAATGGGAGACGTGGCCTGAGAATTAAACGTTTGTAAAAATGGTTATTCTGATCCAAGACAGGCTTTAAGAGCTCTAAATCAAGACTAGAGTGAAGGTTTGCAAGAGGGCAGCATGGACCTCTGTGGAAACTGGATCAGCTGAATCCAAAGCACGATCAGGCCGAGGAAAAGTGAGTGCACTGAGAGAAGATCAATACGAGAGGCTTTGTTCACTGAGAAACAGAGAAGCAAAGTCACAGATAACAGAATTAGCTAAATAAAGAACACAAGACTCCCTCCAGCAACAGTCCTGTCAAGAGAAGGCAGTCTAGCAATAGTCTCAGAGGATGGAAGGGTCTCTAAATCACATCTCGTAAGGGGAAACAAGGTGAAATGGTTGGGGTAGGTTAAGAAAGAAAGACCAACACAGTGAAAGATCGACCCAAACAAAAAACAAAACAAAACCAAAAAAAAAGTACTGATGAATCTATGGCAGTAACAGGAAAGTTTATTTGAGGACACATTTGATGCCACAGCAGATCGAACCTACAGTGAAAGATTTAAGGAGCTGGACACCTGCACTGAAACAACTCCACACCGACCGAGGAGAAGCAGCATTCTTCTGGGACAAGCTTCACCCTCTTATTTGCAATTCTGCACTGCTCTGAAATACTGAGCCAGCCCAAACACAATGTCAAGTACTTTTTCAAAATCACCTGACCATCACCATGCTGAACATTTGAAACACTCAAAATCTGACAGTGTTTTTACATGTAACGCGAAGCAAAGTGCAGTATATGGATAAAGGTACTTGGCCCCCTCCACATTACACCTACAGGTGCCCCTCAGCGATGAAGCTCTCGGTGCACAAGTTTTGTACTGATGTTAATGCTACAGGTGGCTTTGAGTCAGCTGAGCACTGGTGACTTCTGCACAGCCCTGCTCTGTAACCTTATGGGGTCTTCCACTTCATGGCTGAGCTGCTGTGGTTCCTAAAGACTTCCAACTTTTTAATTAAACTCCTTAAAACTGATTGCATAATATCTAGGAGGAAAGCCATTTCATCAATACACTAGTTACAATAGTTGCATCCTCCTATATAGTACCAGTAAGCTCTGCAGAATGACACATTCTTTCACAAATGTTTGTAAAGGCAAACTGAAAACACCAAGAATCAAAGATTAAGAGGGAGGCCCAATACCTTTGTCTATATAGGCAAGGCAAGTTTATTTATATAGCACAATTCAACAACAAGGTGATTCAAAGTGCTTTACAGAGACATTAAAAACAAAATAGATAAAAAGCATGATTTAAAATTGATTAAGACAAGCAAACAAACAAACAAAACAGTATATAAAATCAAAAATCAAAACAGTAGATAAAATCAGTAGTTAAAATGTAAGTTTTGGAATTTAAGCTTAAAAGTGTGGATTTGGTGCTTTATTCAAAAGCAGCTGAGAACAGGTGAGTCTTCAACCTGGATTTAAATAAACTGAGTGTTTCAGCTGATCGGAGGCTTCCTGGGAGTTTGTTCCAGATATAAGGAGCATAAAAGCTGAATGCAGCTTCTCCGTGTCTGGTTCTGAGTCTGGGAACTGATAAAAGACCGGATCCAGATGACCTGAGAGATCTGGAAGGTTCATACTGGGTCAGGAGGTCACTGATGTATTTTGGTCCTAAACCATTCAGAGCTTTATAGACTAGCATCAGAACTTTAAAGTCTATCCTCTGATGGACAGGCAGCCAGTGTAAAGACCTCAGAGCTGGACTAATGTGGTCCACTTTTTTGGTCTTAGTGAGGACTCGAGCAGCAGAGTTCTGAATGAGCTGTAGTTGTCTGACTGATTTTTTAGGTAGACCTGTAAAGATGCTGTTACAATAATCAAGCCTACTAAAGATGAATGCATGGACTAGTTTTTCCAGGTCCTGTTGAGACATCAGATCTTTAATCCTTGAAATATAGGGTACATTCCATTCAAACAAACTATGAAATGAGGTGAACAAACATGAATAGACACCAGGTAAAGCTGACAGAGGAAATCAGAGTTTGCAGCAATTTAAATAGACCAACTTCAGTGAAATATTTGCTTCATGCTGTCACAAAGCACCCATCAGCTGGGATTCTCCTCACAACACAGACGATCAAAAATAGAGAACAAGCTTACTGATGCTATTTGAGGGCAGCTGTAGCTGTATGGTTCAGTTTCACTTTGATATAGAGCAAAGGAACAAAGAGGTTGGAGAAAAGTGAGACAAATTTATTTACAGCTCTCATTTGAACTCTTCCTCATCCTATTGGCCTCAATAGCAAAGTAAATGACTAAAGTATAATGATACTTTAGTCTCAATGCTAATGGTTTAAATTCAGAGTCCCATTTACTTTGCAGGTCTAGTCACTTGACTTTCTATTGTCTCAGATGGCCCTTTATGCATGATGAAAGTTTTCTGTGCATTTTGTGTCAACGCACCACTTGACAAGAAGTTCCTTGTGAAACGGTCAAAGCGAGGCTGGGGTCATTAATGCTGCTGTCATTAAAGATAAGAGAGAAGCAAATACTATAGTTACTGAAGTTAATGAAATTCATGGAGATTTTAGTTGAGATTCAAATTTTCCACTCATTATTTTATGGAAATGTTCTGTATTACATTCAAAGGAGAGATATGTTTAATAAATATAATTATAGCACAGACGGTGAAAACGAAAGCTAGGAGCAAGAGATAAAAGCAAACCTGATCAATACTGAACATCAATTCGTTTGAGAACAGCAAAAAATGAATAATTATATGAATAAATACTGTCTAATCATTTTAAGTAACAATTGCACTATGCTTTAAAACTAGTTTACCAATGTTACAACCCTGAGTATTATGTAAACCTACCTGCCCTGCTGCCTCCTAACCCTAGTCCCTTTTTTCCTTCTTTCCCTTTTTTTCCCTTCTTTTTCTTTCTTCTTTATTTTTTAATTATAAGTTAAAAATGTGACAGCAAAGAAAGTGTAAAAAGGCATACTACTGTTATGTTCAACTGCTGTCTCAATAAAAGAGATAATAAAAAAAAAAAAACTAGTTTACATCACGGAGGAGGGAATTTTTAAGTCTGGAGATGGACTGACTGAATTGGTCTCCCACCAACTTCCCTCAGAATAAAAACTCAAAAATATAAGTCTTAAAAAGGAGTTGGAAAGTGAGCAAAGAAATCAATACAAACAGATAAAAGCAAACCTGATCAATACTGAACATCAACAAGTCTGAACAGTTAAAAAGTCATAAACACGTGAATAACAGTGCTTAATTTCACATAACAATCACATTAAAATAAAAATCATTTATTAAACTATTTTGATCCCCCATCCCCCTTCCCCAGCTGAAGGTTCCCTTCTTTATAAAGACACAAGCAGCTCACTGAATTGGTCACGTCTCCCACCAACTGGCCTCAACAACATAAAAACGTATAATAATAGTTGGAAAGAGCGAAGGACTCAAAACAGAAAGTCAAGAGCAACACAAACAGCCAGCTTCTGCCACAGCAAGGGGTTGCTGTAGAAAGGCAAACCGAATCAATATTAAGCATCAACCATCAAGACCTGGAACAGCAAAAACTACATTTAAATCAAGCAAACCAATGATGTTAAACATCTGGATTCAAGTAAAACCATGTCACTACAAAATTAAGAAACAAAAGGTGGCGTTGACATGAAGGGTTTCCTGGGGTCCACTGACAAAACCTGCTGTTTTTCCAACATTGCAGGCTATTTCTAATGTTCATTCACCCTAATAATAAGTAGTTCAATACCTACTTCAATACTGCACAGTGCAGAAAATTAATTATTTACCAAGTTATTATCAAGCAAACAAACAATTTGGCATCACAAGATTACTTAAGGTATTTTGACACTTCATTTACCATTTTACAGACTAATAACAAATCGGATTATTAATTACTGATGAAAGTGATCTTTAGTCGCTGCCCTGCATTTATCTGCGGGGGAGCTGCTCCACTGCCAAGAGTACAAGAGTGGATATATTAGTAACTTGTCACAAAAAATTAATAATTACACCCATATGAAAGGGATTTGAGGTGAGGGCAGCCTGACAAACATCATGTATCATCATAATCACTTCTCTCAATCAACAAATAGTGAATAATTGCTGACATACAACAAACAAAATAAACAGGCTGGTTAAGAGAAGTGTTTATCAAACAACAGGTGGCTGAGAGACAGCCAAAGCTGATAATCAGGTCTTTTCATTACATGGCTTATTGACAAATGTATTCAACATTGTGATTCACCATACAATTACTAGGCCTTTGTGTAGCATTGTTTTTCCCCATAACCAAACCAACAATAGGCACTGATATGCCTACAGGAGCCCTAAGAGTCTTCGTTACACTCGTTTCAACATTTGATGGGTAACACGCTGCTTCAGTGTTTCCACAAAGCATGCCTGCTTTTTTGTTTAGCACCATGACATCCCATCAATCTGTCAGTCTTTTATTGGTGAAAACGTCACTCACAAATTGCAGCTGATGTGTTGAATTTAACAGATTAAATGAACTCTGACGTCCCAATTATAAAACCACATGTCGCTTTTACCTTTTCTGTTTTATCAGGAGCTTCTTTGTCTCCTTGTCCCTTGCTGGGAACTTGTTCTTTAACAACTGGGGCCTCGTCATCATCGCTGTCCAGGATTTGACGGCAGCGTTTCACAACCTTTTTGATGGGCGACTCTGCTTCCTGAACACCGTTCTGCACCTTCAGAGGACTCTTGACAGGCCTGGAGATGACCACAGAAACACACTTCAGATATCACAAATTTTAAATAAAGCATTAAAAGGGACCTATTGGCCTTATTTCCATCTCAGTACTTTTATTCTGTGCTTTTACTTGAGTAGCTTTGCATGATTCACAGTTCAACATATTATTTAGCCCATTATTTATAAATTATTAATCTACATTAACACGTCAGGGGTTTTTTGTCACAATACATTTTATATTAAATGGTACATGCCCTTCTCTACTGTCATTGTAATCCAGTGTTAGGTGGTTGCCAGGCAACCTGAGAGCATCATAATATAATATATATTGTGATAAATCAGACGTCACCAGCACAGAATTAAAATTGTGCTTTTATAAGGTGTGGTTACTTAACACAAGCTACTGCTTGTGTAGAAAGAATTCACAAACATGGTATTATAGTTAGAGATAATCTATATGTATAAAATAATCAGCAACTAAAGCTTTAAAATTAATAAAGACTCCCTGCTGCTGGAATAACTGCTTCCAAGAGAGAGGGGACCAGCTGTGCGAGAGAAGCTGTGCAAACAGCTTGTTTGATGAAGGACTTTTATTTACATTTTAATGTTAAAACACTGAAAAAAACAAAACAAACAAACAAAGAAAAATAAGTATTCGTCATTCAGGGTTTATTTCAGTCAGTGTGCTTTACAGCTGAACGCTGGACATGGCATCACTGACCCAAACAGGTCAGCAGCTAGAAAGTGAACTAGCTTTCTAACTATATCTATATATCTTTTTTTTTTTTGGGGGGGGGGGGGGGGGGGGCAGTATAGCTCATCATCTGTCTGAAAAAGCTGTTTGAGGTCTCCCACTCCTTTTACATTTGTCTATTTATTTATTTTTAAAGGTACACTTTGCAATGACCTTCTGCAAAGTTTAACTAAAGCTGTCACCACCAGGGGGCAGTATTTTGCTAACTTGTGTATTGTTTACAGATGTGTGAAACTGTGATACTTCTTTTTTAAGCTACACTAATTTCAACAACGGACTTGGTCTTTTGCTATGCTAAAAAAAAAAACAAGCGCTAATAACCTGCCTGACTGCTAAAGATACACTGAATACACAAACCTTTACAGAGTATTACATAAAAGTACAGTGCAGCCCTTGTTCAACTTGAGGTAAAATATCTTCTCTCTGTAGATATTTAGGACATAAAGCCATTGTTTCTTCATATAATATTGACAAAATTATTTACATTTGTTAAGTTTTAAACGGTTTTAAACTCGCAATATTTAAAAAGCCACCTTTAGGAGACTTTATTCTAAATGATTGCCCATCACAAACAGAAGGCTTAAAGAGTCGGTTCACAGGAACTACTTACATGAACGCTGACTTTATTATTCAAAACTCTAATTGTATTTGATATAAACAGACACCATTTTAACAGTATATTAATGACAGAAAACAAGGAAAAGCATAAAAGAACCCTTTAAGGTTAATTCACGTAGTAATGTTGACCCACAAGGTGCGATATTAGGCATTTTTTAAAGGATCAAGTCAACAGTAAAATCTATCATAAAAAAGAAAACCTATAAAATCAAAGTAAGACTCGTAAAAAGAGGTCAAAGCAATGATGAGGCGATCATTACAGAAAGGAAAGTCAATTAAAGTGAGTTTTAAGACGTACTTAAAAGATTAAAGAGTCTAGAGATAATGAACATTTTATCACCAAAGCAGCTCGGAGATGAGAAACTGAAGTTCTCGTCTCTTCATCTTTTGATAGGAACTACTGGACACAAAGTTTCACTCAGCAGCGAAGATAACTGCACATACGCCACGCGTGGGTGGGCTTTCAACACAAAAATATGTTTGAAAATGGTATCAGTATGCACCATATCAGCCACCTCGCTTTATGCTTCTGCCTGAATACAAATGCAGGTATTTTAACTGCATTATAGGCAGTAAAAATCTCCATCCTTCTGATAATATGACAGTTTTATTATGTGGTTTATTCCTTAAAATAGCCCTGTTTGTCCAAGTATAAAGAAATTTGCAGCCCAATTAAAAGTTTTAAGGGTTCAAAATTGGCCTCGATGCAGTGACTATTTTACGAATGAGTACATTAAACTTCACTAAAAGAAAAGCCAACTCTTCTAAGTTCAGGCTGTATAATTATTATGAAAACAAGACATCTGAGAGAATAACTATTAATAAAAAAAACTAATAGTTATTACTTTTGCTCTGCAGTCCTTTTCTCAGTGCAGGTGCCAGACATAGGTGTGCTTTTGCACCTCTATTAAAAACCAAAGACACTCACCTGTGGCTTGAATTAAGATGAGAAACAAAGAGAGGCCAGTGTAAATAACAACAGTAAAACTAATTCAACAAAAGTCTAATTAGAAAAGATATACAAAAGGGTTTTTTCTGAAGGTTTAACAAAAATGTATAATGCTTAAACAGTCGAGGTTTTACAGCAGCAGCCGCCAATGCAGAAGTTCTAACTGACACTGCACCGTGATCATCTTATGCAAAGTCTGACTCATCATTCTTTGAATAAGATAAGACTTTTTGGGCCAAGCAATTACTATGTAAGGTAAACCTGAGGTTTTAAACTGATCTATCCTCACAGAAGCAGCACGAGCATATTAAAAGCTTAAAGAAAACAAACAGGTGCGGAATTTTCATACATATACATCAAAGCTGACACCAGGACCATGATTTTTAGCTTTTTTTTTCCAGGTTTCAGGCTTCAGTTTAATAAGGTAACACCTACTCTTTGCCTGAACTATATACAGAGGAGGCATGCTTACATGTGGAGTCAAACTATAATTTGTGTATAGATTAATTCAATTGCTCTGAGAGATTTAAAACACCCTAACGTCAAAGCTAAATTAACAGTGATTCCAGGCAACAGATTCTGGAAAAGTCTTACAACTCACTTTTTCACAGGCTCCTCTGCAGCTTTCTTCTGAATGTCCTTGCTCTTGGGCTGAAAGAAGGATCTGTAAAAAGACCACACAAGCATTCACTGACTTGATACATGTTTATACCAACACATGTCTGTATTTAGTGCATTAAAGTGTAATAAAAATCGCTAATAAGGCCGCACTTTTACAACAACACAGAAACAGGTTTGCCTGTAAATTAGAAACTTGCTGAATCACAGATTACCATCTTTGCTATCTAGTGTTACAGCAATGTGGCTCCTCAGATCACAGCCGCTTTAAAAGATCTCTATAAGGTAGGAAAATAGCCTGCCTTTAACGACCATGTATACTTATGTATACTATGATACCGTCTGTGTCTGTGCAGGAGATAAAACTATATTTCCAAACAAGTGATGCAGATAAAAGCATGCTAAAGCTAGCTTACAGGTAGTCCGATTCACACCGAAACAGACATGTTTTTTGTTGGTTTTTTTAGTGTAACCCCCTCTAAGTCACACTTAAACCCCCCCTGATCACCACTTATTACACAGCTAACTCTTCCAGTGCACAGACACAAGCATCATCAAGCTAGCGCTAATTTCCAGCAAGCTAACTGCAAACTTTGGCTTGCACTTACGCGATGCTCCGCTGCATGTTGTCTTTAAACTCTTCCTTCACCTGATACCCGGTTAAAACAAACGTTTAAATCGCAGCAAAAAAGTCCAACATTCACACACACGAAGACACCAACTCCCGCGCTGCAGAGAGGCAAAATATTAATTTGGAATATTCGGCGCCAAAAGTGGTATCTCAGCCAAAGATTGTCAGAGGAGAAGATGACTCACTACGGGAGCCCAAAGCGAGCGGTTTCCGCTCTGTACGCATGCGCACTCACGTACTTAGTTTATCCAAAGAAAATTTTATTTTTACTGTAGCTACACAAAATGTATTAAATAAAACTACTCCGTTGCTACTGATAAGATGTGATTGTGCTTAGTCTAAGCTTATACGCTACTGTTAAGATAGTATACAACTCACTATGGGATGGACAAGATGAGTAAAATATAACAAAGCTAATGGTTTGCTATGTTCATGCAGGTATATAAAAAATAGTACTTCTTTAAATTTTTGTCACACTTCTCTTGAATTGGCTGCATGTTTCCCGATGCAATCTGTATGAAATGGTACCTGAATTTAATTCCTGGTGTTTTTCAGTCTTCCCAGCAAGTACACATCAGAGGCCATGACTGATAATGGGGAGGAGAACATTTTGAAAAGCTAAAACACTTTTAAAGTCTGCAATTTACACTGCCAAAATGGTGCCAAGCAAGCTAAAAAGGCATGTGGGAACCAGGGTCAGTCTGATAAGGAGGTGAATGCCAGTTATATAAACTGGTGTAGCAACGCAGACAAAAAATGAACCAGCGGAGATAGAGGCTATTTTTTTTAGTGACATGAATATGAGCCTTGACATTTTGCCTCGACCGTTGGTGGATCTTGGGCACAAAAGGTTTGAAAATCTACAGTCATTCCAAACCAGGGGTGTCGACCCCTCTTTAAAGATAGTATAGTAGTATAGTAATCTCCAACTACAAGACGCACCAAGCAAAGGCAGTACTCCGAGAATGTGCCATTTGTCAAATGCTTCCCACTGAAAGCCAAATAATAGACAAAACAGCATCTTAAAATTACAGTGAAGAACAGTTTTAAAGGTTATGGGGCTCAAAGAGAACAAAAATGGTCTGTGTGTGTCTAAGCTTCTTTTTATTGTCATTGCGAGCTCTAGAAAGGGAACATCTCATCCAGCAGTTTTATGCCAAGCAGGCCAGATCAGTAATAGCACCATACCCATCCTTTAACATAAAGAAGTACAAGTGAACGCTCCAAGAAAAAAAAAATACATATAATAAACAGATTGATATATCTTGAAAAACAACACTATAACTTAAATGCAAATTAAGCTTTTGGGAGGTATTTTTTGTAACTAAACGACTGTAATATTTAAATCTTTCACAAAAGGGTCCAATCTCTGTCCGGATTGGATGCTTTTGTGTGCTGGTTCTGGCCACCCCTGATCTAATAACATTAATAATAACTTAGTTTTGTATAACAACTTTCAAGAAACCAGAGGAGCTTTTGTAACAAAAGTATAAACAAACAATCTAGGCTTACTTGATTCATAATACAAAAAACCCAACAAAATATAAGCAAAAAGTGACAAAATGCTTCAAATATAGATTCCTCTGAAGGTTCCATAATGTTGCTTTAGAGCAATATTATCAACACCCCCTAAAAAAATCTACAACATAATATCAGGAAAAATAAATAGTAGATAAAATATAACGCGTACTATCTTTACTGATCAGAGTGGCACCTCTGCTGTTTTACACCTCTCCGATCAGTCTGTCTCCCGGGAAAATGGGGTGTAGTGAAAAGTTCATGAGTTGTCAAGGACGCTGCTGCCCCCTGTTGTGTCGGGGTGGTAACTGCAACAACACCGGCTCCTGGACATGACACTGCAAAGACGACACGAAAGCGCCCTTTTCAACAGGATTTTCCCTGGGCCTGTTTGAATGCATCATTTATGGAGCTCGTATTATTTTCATGAAGACTGGAGCAGGGGGCTGGTGAAATGCTAGACAAACAGCTAAATAATGCAAGCTGAGTGCACTGCTTTATTTACCCAAACACAAGTGTCATGTAGTTAATTGTTTACAAGTGCAATTCCCCTACTGTGGCGTGAAGTGCTGACAGAAGAAAAGAAGGATTCATAAATATTTCTATGCAAAAAAAAAAAAAATAATAAAAATGAAGAAGAAGAAGACAACATGGTCCAACTAAATAAATAGCCCACAAAGTCTGTGCATTTTAAACCACAGGTAGTGAATAATAAACTATTGTACAACAAGCTCAAACAGCACACAAAAAAGCTTGTGTTTGAGAGATTTGAGGAAGGAAAGCAGTCCATCTGTTGTAGCTTGTTTTCTCTTTGTCACTCTAACCGTCTCCCTGCTGCCTTCTCCTCATCTTGAAGTTGAGTCTGCTTCGCTCCCTCATACAGGCTCCGACTGACGTAATGGTTCACATCCCACCCTGCGGGGCTCTTGTGCAGCCAGCGAGCATTCAGGCTCAATTCCCCCAGCTCCCTCAGGTTGACTCCTGGCCGTGCAGGGGTGGAGATGACGGGGAAAGGGCCGTGGAGAGCCCGAGGCACGGGGAGCGGTTCAGGAAGGCAGCACGGGAGTAGGAAGGGGTGAGGCAGAGGCTGAACCGCTGTCAGGAATCAGAGTGAGAGTCAAATCAATCAGAAAAGTAACCCCTGAGACATATGCAGAGCTCAAACACATAGTGATTTATTAATACCACTACTCTGATACATTGAACGGGCTTTAAAGCCATTCGGGGGGGAACCTAAAACTAGTTCTAAGTAGTTAAATTAACTGTCTAAAGTAAATATTTTAAGTCTATAATAGATAAAACACAAAGAAGAACAGCAATCTTGAGTCTAAATCTTCATTAAAAATGTCACTTTGAGGTCAAATTATGAGCTATTTTTAGGTCTTAAACTCATATCACAGTAAGACTAAGTTTCTGGATTCTTCGGGAGGAAGCATGTAAATTAACATTAAATTAGCATCCTTCCCACATAAATTCAGTCGTCTTAATATTTTAAAAATCATAAAGTAACTGCTTCCAGGAAACATGCACTATTAAAACTTCCAAGGTGCAAAGTACAGAGCATTTTTTAGCATTTACTTTCTTTCATGCATGTTCAAGCTGAATGAATTTATTCACTCTGGAGGAAAAGTCTTCAAGGTCAGGATCGAACTCCTGCCTTGCATTATTTTCCATCACCGTCACCCTGTTTCACCTTGAAATACATTAAATTATAGAAGAGGCAAGCCATCAGAGTGCAGTCTCACTGGAAATTGAACTAAACGCAGCTGAAGGAGTTTAAAAATCTGCAGTTTACAGGCATTGAATAGTGAGTTATGTAATGTGAAAGTGAGTGAATATGAGGACAGTGGAAAAGCAAGGTAATGTCAGTCCAGCTAAAACTACAATTACAGCTTTGTTAATTACTGAATCAAGTGGAGAATTCTCAGTAAAGTCCATGAAACCTACAGTAGCAATCAATTGATCCTTTCAATGAGTGTGTCTGGGTCTCGAAAGCCTTTATTAGACTTCATTGAATCACATAAAGTTTTACCATGAATTAAACGCACCATCCTTCTCCTGCACTAGAGGAAAGAATTATTAAAAAATAGTTATAAATATATAAGAATAAGAACATCAAATGTGTATTAATCCAGAGCTAGAAGTAGTCCTGAGTCAACTGAATTACATTATATGGACAAAAGTACTGACCTTCCTGCACATGATATGCTACGAAGCTCCCAGTGCACAGCTTTTGTACTGATGTTAATGAGAGAAGCAGTTTGAAGTGCTACAGTCATCGGGACAGCAGAGAGTTGATGAATTTTACACGCCTCATTAGTAGCTCCACAGAGTATTAGTTTGCACGTTCACCTAGCAAATGTGTGCCTTTCAGGAGTCAAGCTACAGTGTTTTGGAGACTGGGTGATGCACGAATAAACACTAATATAATAAACAAAATGAAGCCATGAAACAAGCAAAGAAACTAGCTCACACAATAACATTCATTGCTCCTTTGCAAAAGGGTGTTTTAAAAAGGTCAAGATGACTGTTAAGGAAGGTATGAAGGTTAGGGGCTCCAAAAAGTAGCACTTTTTATTTTTGGCTCATACAGGTTAAAAAAGTTCAGTGCCGTCCACAGTGTTATATCATCAAAGAGGTCCAACAAGACCTTCAAGGGGGTTGTGGTTTACGTTTCAAGTTTGTGAATCATCTGCACAGCTGTGAAATTAAGTTCCATATTTTCTGAAAATTGATCCTAACAGCAGCATACTGAGTGAAATAAGTACTGGACCAGGAATGGACCCTGATGATAAAAAAAACACCCAGCCTGGTGGCAAAGCTTCTGTCTGTTAAATATGATTTAAACCATTCAAAAACAGCCTCTTTAACGCCCACGCCATGATCCAACGTTACCACTAAGGTATAAAAGCACTAAAATGGCAAAATGCTCCAGGTCTGCAATTAATAAAAGATGATTAAAAACTTTTCAAAGTATTCTCTCACAGATTGCAATTTGGGATTCTTTGAGAGCCAAATGTCTCTTATTATGTGTCTGTAGTCACTTGGTGCCTGCAGTGGTATATTATTAGGTTGACACATTTGCTTGGCGAGTGAAAAGTTGCTGGTTAAATTTCAGCCAGAGACACAAATCCCCTTTGGGATTGTATTAGTAAGGGCATCCGGTGTAAAAACTCTGCCATATCAAACATGCAAAGCTACCCACTGTAATCACCCCTTGTGGCAAGGGAGCAGTGAAAAGCAGCTTTTTTGGTCTTCATCTGTGTTACCTGGACTCTGCAGACCTCGTGCCTTACCTCTGTCCATCACTGACCCTGCTCTTCCACAGAGAGGAAGGCCACTGTCAGCAGCGAGATGAGGGAATAGAAGAGAGCCGCTCTGGACGAGCTGGAGGGATGGAGGTATATGGAGGATGAGATGGAAGGATGGTTGAAATGCAAAGAGTGCAGACAGACAGCGAGTGCACAAAACATCAAGAACACCAGGTGAAGATTAATTTATTTTTAATATACGGAGGATCAAAGCTCCTGGAGCTGAAAGGAAAAAGGCACTTCAGATGATGAAGACATTAATCAACTTAATTGAAGTATGGTGTTCCTGATATTTTGCACACATATCTGAAAAACTTAATTAGAATATATGACATTAAGAGTTTAATTCCAAAACAGTACTTTTTTTAATAGACTCTGCTCATGCAGCGCTTTTCTACCTCAACAGACAAAGCGCCTCCCTACTAATCCCCACTCCTACAAAATTTATCAAATAATTAAACAAGGTCTGCTGCTTTTTTTAAAGGCTAGTAGGTAACCTAAGCCCTTGCGCTGCCCATGAACATGATATAACTTTAACACGCTGACTCCCCTCTACTTTAGAGGATCAGTCAATTGCTTGGTTTTACATTAAATGATAAAATTTCACTAATGATTTTTATTCAAGTCAACCAAACTCATATTAAATGATAAAGTTGAGGCAATTGTTTCTATTAGAGCTGGTTCATTTTTTATATATCAAATAAGGCAATTATTTTCTTTCAAAGTGCTGAGGAATGAAACTCTTCCTAAAGGACTCATTTTTTGAAAAACTGGCCAAATGACAGGTTACATTCCACTCCACTGTATTTATAGTGTTATATAAAGTGTAAAATAACCCAGAAGCCAGTTTTCCACATAACAAAGTCCTTTAAGCTGAGGTGAAGACGTGATGAATGACCTGATGGCTCGGTGCTGGTGGTGCTGGCGGTGCTGGTGGTGCTGGCGGTGGGTATCCCGGATAGTTGACGAGAATGAGTTTACTGAAGTTGAACTTGTAGGTGAATCGTTTCCCTTTGGTCTTGTGCAGGATGCGTTTGTTGTAGTAGTATCTGGAAGTAAAATGTTTTCTCTGTCAAGACTACACTCTGAAGTGTGTGTCTAAGGTACGCTTTGCTGTTCCTGTAGGGCACTTTAGATTTCTTTGTTGCTTCCCAGGCGGCATGTTTTGCATCTGTGGGCATTTTAGATTTGAAAATTTAATTTGACAACATGTGTTGGCGAGGAGCCTGAGGAGGAAGCTGCACGGAGAGAAAGGATTACTCATATGTATATATATATATATATATATATATATATATATATATATATATATATATATATATATATATATATATATACTCTGTTTGTATAACTTTTTTTAAATTTCAGTCTTTTTTTTCATTACAGGGAAAATTCAAATAAACATAAATAGTCAAAATCAAATTAAATGAAAAAATATGTATATTATAGCATTATTTGTCTTGAATTAATTTTAAGTCTTAAGTTTTCAGAATATGTTGATGCTAATTTACCCACCTGAGGGCCCGGCTGAGCTTGTCGTAGTTCATGTGTGGCTTGCCCTTCCTCTCGCCCCACAGCCTGGCCAACTTCTCAGGGTCCCTGATGACAAACTCGCCCCACTCCCCTCCCCAGCCAATGGCCCCGCCCTCGCCTCGGGCCAGTAGCTCAAGTAGGAAGTGCCAAAGCTGGATCTGTCGGGAGCCGGGCGACCAGGTGGGTTTGTAGGCCCAGTCAGGGAACAGCACTGCTGGAGAAGCAATTAGGAAACAATAAGGAAGGTCAGCAATCTAAAATTCAGTGGTGTGCGTTTGAGTCCCCATTAAGGTTGCTCATTCATTTGTCTCAGGAAGCCACAAATCACACTTTGATGGGCTGGGTTAATATCTTGCATTATTGGTAAAAATTAGATGAGAAGCCTGAAGTTGACACGGTAGCTATGCAAGTAAGCAAACATGAGCTGTAGACTGTATATAAATGATGGGAGGAGCTGAGCATTTAATTGTCCATTACGATTTTACTTTTTAGAAGTCAGATGTTTTTCAGAACTAAGACATGGACGCAATCACCAGGCATGCATACTCTTAAATCACGCTCTGGTTTTTTGCCTAATTCCTCCATATGGAGCCATAATTAGAAAAAAATAAACTGACATCAGATTTTATTAAATAAAACTTTAAACCAGCATTTGAGACCATAAACCCACCCAGAATGTGTTTTTATAAATCAAGTTTTTCTACTGACTGAATACAATCGAATGTATTTTTTCAACCACACAAGTCGCCCCTTGCTGGCCATTACAAAGACTGCAAGTTTAACGCTAAATACACTATCATGATAACATGTTACTAGTAAGTGGAGTTTATCCAGTTAGATTCAGTTAGTGTGGCTGTTTCTTGTACTAAAATCTTGAAAAAGACAAAGGACTTAATTATTGGAATGATTAATTATGAAAATTTATGTTTTCAAATGATGTAGGGCTCAAATTTATGGGGCACTGTAAGGGTCCAAAGACCTCTCTGTTTTCTGTGTTATGAAGTATGTTTTACATTATTATGATTCATATTTAGAAGGTACTGTGTCTCATGTTTTATTCAGATTGGGGATTTTTTTTTCCTTTTAATCTTTGTGACAAGCTCAAAACTGCTATTAATGTAGCAGAATAAAAACGCCACTGCATACATTACATTACATGCTAACAAGCTAATTTGCCATAGATCACCTCTCTGTCAGAGTAAAACAAACATATATGAAGTTTGCTGTGTGAAAGTTGTTTTTTTTGCTGAAACAAAAATTGCTGCACATCATGAAAAGAAGCTCCTAATATAACATCTTATTATCACCATATCAGATCGTGGCTCCAATAGGCTTTGGTTTCTCTTTCTTTATTCCACACTGATTGTACGGATTTTTGCAAATGGGATTTTGGTCGTAGAGGAGTTTCACTAAATCTCTGTTTCATCCAGACATGTCATAAAAAAACACACACAGACACAAACAATGAATATTTCTCATCATTTGTTTTGGTGGTCGTGAAGCTTTGTTGTTCTGTGAGCACAAACTAATAACTCTGCGACTATGAGAAAATAATTTCAAGCTTATTCAAGCTCAGCTCATTATTTTGGGTTCAGAAATATGCTCATCTGTTACAGAGGTTTCTTACTGCAAGCTGGTTATCTGTAAATTCTTCCACAAGAAAATAGATTGTCCTTGGATCTGTCTGAAGCTTTGCTATTTGAGGCAAGACTGTTAACTTCAACAAAATTAATAAGGTGATGTGAATACATTAAAGCATGGATGGTTGTCTGTCTCTCTGTGCTAGCCCTGTGATAGACTGGCAGCCTGTCCATGGTGTAAACTGCCTATCATCCTCTGGCAGCTGGGAAAGGCTCCATGACCCTGAACTTAATAAGCAGTTAAGAAAGTGGAAGGATGCATGAATTACTGTTTCTAACTTGTTGGCTGATAAAAATGACCAAATTACCAAATATGTTCTTAACTGATAATACGTAATATAGTTTATAAGCTGGTAAAAACTGAAGTGTTAAAAGTTAAGACCAAGGTTTTTGTGGGGGAGTTAGAAAATAGATTACTAGCTGATTAGCTTGTAACATATTTGAATTTAGCTGAGCAAATAAACTCTAAAATAACAGCTCTGATGTGTCACCTCTCTGGTGAGGATGAAGCTACTGCTTGAGGCCAAGAAATACCTGCTAGATATAGTGGGGCTTGCCTCAATGCACAGGGCATTGGAACCTGGAGAGGGGCTGGACTCCATACTACTCTGGAGTTGCTCCTGTTGAGAGGCAGCGAGCAGTGCTGGGTATGCTTGGCTATCAGTTCGGTACCTGCATTGTGGGGATTGTTGGACTTCTTTGCTTAACCTCAGCTTGTCTATATTAAGCATCATGGCTGAGCATAAGGGTGTTCTTTGGAGGTGGCATGAGGACTGTAGGCCAATAATCAATTTTAGATCTGTGGTTTCATGTTTTGGACACTTGGGAGAAGAACAACAGAGTTGTGAACTGAACCCCAGCTTGCAGTGAGTTGAATCAAATAGTGGGGGAGAATGCTGAACAGGCTTAGTGTACCTATACATATAGGTTCAGGTATACCAGAACGTTCATAGACGTTCCACATTTGGCAGAGTGTCAGTAGCAATCTGAGGGACCCTGAGGACAGACAGTCCAAATGGATCATGTTCTGCACCTCCATTGTTGAGGTGGCTGTATGGAGCTGTGGCCACAAAGTGCTTGCCTAGGCAATAATCCCAGAACGAGATGTTGGACATTGGAGATGAAGAGAGCCGTCAAGCTGAAGAAGAAGTCCTACTGAGCATGATTAGCCTTTGGGACTCAGGAGGCAGTTGACAGGTACCGCTGACCAACCAAAGTGCAGCTCTAGTAGTAGATTTTGGTGAAACCATGGAGAAAGACTGTCAGTCAGCCTTGATGCAATTCTGGGAAACTGTCATGTGACTCAGGAGGAGGAAGCAGTTTCCTGTTCACACTGTATACAGCAGGAGGTAGTCAGGCAGAGGAAAGAATATTTTGAGGATCTCCTCAATACCATTGAAAAGCTTTCTGTAGTGGAAGCAGAGTCTGGGAATGAGGGAGATGATTTGCCCATCACTGGAGATGAGGTCACTGAGATTATTAATCAACTCCTTTGTAGCATCTCTGGATGTTGTGGGTTTATTGTAGCTGAATCACCTCTGCAACAGTGCATGGAAGTCGAGGAGAGTGGACTGGCAGAATGGACTGATGGTTACCCACTTTAAAAGGGCAGACCAGGGAGAATGCTCCAGCTTCAGGGGGAACATGCTCCTGAAGCTTGTCTGGGAGAGAAAATAGCCTATTTGTTAGTTGAATCTTGGATTCTGTTGGAACAGTAAGGTTTCATGGAACACCAGACCATCTCTCTGTCCTCTTGTGAGTATCCCAGGGTGCATGGCAATTCGCATGGCAATGAGGGAACATGAGCCTGATATCCATGGCTAGTATCTTCTTCACTTTATTTACTTCTAGTCTACTAGTCAGACTCCCTCTTGGCTCCATTGTCTTGTTCTTAGTCTTCCTTGAAAAGGACGTTTACTGGTATCAAAATCAGCTTCTCTACTTAACTAGAATAATGTCCTAAAAGATCCCTGAGTAAGTAAACTGATGGTGCAAAAGCCACTGGCAAAAACAGTTTTGCTTCGGAAATAAAACTGAAAGATGTTCACGCTGATATGCCATACCTCGTGGACATTGAAGCTTCAGTTTTAACTTAAGTACAGACTAAATATTAATATCACAGGTCAAAATGGAGCAGCTTGTATCAGTTGCTGATTGGTCAAGACGGCATCAAGACTGCACGACTTGCTGGCGCTGACATGATGACATATCATTCCTTTGTTTCTCGTAGTTTTATCTATTTTTATCATGCATCCGAATAAGATCTGCACCGAATGAATACATAATAACTCTTACATAAATATGAAAGCTATCCCACACAAATGTCTACCCACACATATGTAAATAACTGAGATGAACGCACACCGACACACACGGTCTTACTTCTGCTCCAGTAAGGTGAAGAAAGGTGACCGACTGAGGAGCTGCAGCTGCACTGCATCTGTCACAAAATACAAACAGATAAAACTCGTCAGTGTCTGACTACAAGAAAATATCTTATAAAAAATGATAATTACCTCTCATCTGGTGTGAAATTAGCCATCACAACAAAGCACAAATGCAACTGATTGCAGCAACTTATCCTTTCACCATCACCCACAAATGAAATCGATGGCAAAGCCAATCTCCCAATTGTATATTAGATCAATATAAGTAAATGAATATAATGTGTTATGTATGCCCTGACAGTTTATAATGTGCCTGGAATTGCATTTGACTCAATAGCTGGTTTTACAGTGGCTTAAATGTGTGAAAGCACCATTTTCCCTGCAGACATTGTTTAATACTCTATATTTTTCTATAATTTCATCCTATAAACACACACACACACACATCGTCCGCCCACAGACACAATGACCTTCCCAGGCGATTCGCAGCAGCAGAGACACCCACCATCTTCCCTGCAAGGCTGAAAACTCATCTCTTCAAGAAGTACTTCACATAACCCTTTTCCCCCAACTGAATGATGCCTCCTCTGCTATAAGCCCTCTTCCATCGGCTGTAATATCCTCTTATCTTGGAGCAACAAAAAAAAAAAAAAAAAAAAAACGATGTCTGCCTTCAGCTCTTATTTTATTTCCTTCTCCCATGCAGCACTACTCTCACACATGATCACTGCAGGGTCACAGGGACATTATCAGGAAACCGCGGGAGCCGAGCCAAAGTCGTTGCACTTTTTAAGGCCGACGATTAGACAAAAACAAGCTCCAAGGTGGTCCGCTTCAAAATTGAAAAACAAACTAAAACGTGATCAAAAGAGGACTGCAGATGAATTAGAGTTAATTCAGTTTAGCTTTCTGCGCATTTTTATGCAGACTTTGGCTCTCATATTTAAATTTCCCCCCTTTTTATTGGTTGTTTTGGTGGGTAACTACAAATTAAAGCCTCGGCTTATTTATTTATTTTTTTTACCTCATAAGAGCAAAAAGTGCCTAAAAATGCAAATCCAACTCCACCGTAAATCTAATGGTAACTAGTTGAAATCATTATTCCAGAGAAGCACAACATTTTCACAGGGGTTATTTTTTTAAAGTAGGTGACTTTAAGGTCAAAATTTAACTAATCATTCAAAATAATTTTGTTTACAAAGAGCAGCCTAATTCAAAAGCTCCTGTGCAAGTGTAATCATAATGCAAGTGGTCCTGTTACCTTGATTGGAGCCGGAGTGGAAAACTCTTCGTTAAGATGAGTAACAATGATCAGTTTGTCTGCCGGCCCACTTTCAATCTGGGAGGACTGAAGGATGGATGGACCGAATCTTAAACCCTCTATCTCATCTCACCCCCTAACCACACACAGACACACACTCCCACCTCCCCCTTCCCTCCTACAACATTACTCCCTCCTTCCCCCAGCCCCAGAATTAGGAAGACTGGGGCATGACAAAAAGATGTTGATTACACTGATGATGAATGAAGAAACCCCCCCCAAAACATGAAACCATCACTCATTAATGACTTAGAAATGCAGCTTTGATTAGCTGCTGCTAGATCATCATCGAACAGTTATTTTTTAAATATACTAACATGTTAATTTGTGTAAAAAAAAATAGGGGCAAATGATTGTTATAATTCGCCAGAGCCGTTAAGTGCACCTTTAAATTCCACAAAACGAAGAGCAGCAGACTCACATTGAAATCATTAAAATCTCCCAGGGAAGTCATAAATGGACCACAATGTGTTAATTAGCTAAACTTTTTTATTTATATATATTGTTGCAAAGTTTTCATTTTAAGAGTTTTATATAAAATTTGTCATTTTAAAACATCACCTTTTGCATAGTCCTTTTTGTCACCCTTATATGGTTTACTTATGTTTTACCCCTTATATGACTTACTTCTTGTAAGCACAGATGAGCCGAGGTCAACAGCTTCTCACAGTGCTTAGATGATTATATGTGAGAGTGGGTCAGAACTAAAAAGCATGAGAAAATAAGGTGTTAGGAAACAGGTGAAGGTACTTTTCTTCTGTGTCATGACTGGAGCATATTAAAGTGAGCTGAGGAGAGAGATATGATTGAGCAGACTGAAGGTGACAGAGGGTTTCTTTTTCCTCGCCGAATCAAATAGATGATGAACTCAATACCAGAGCCACACTTTAGTCAACGAGAGCCGCTTTTCACTTGACAGGAGTGACTTTGGCCAAGGTCAACAGGCTGTTCAATACTCTGCCGCACAGGCACAGGAGGTCGGTGTAGAGGTGGAGGTAGCGGTGACACATTTTGCTCAAGCTAATGTCCTGCTATTGGTCCCACAGGCCTCGAGCACTTATCGTACTTCTGTGAAGGTGAGGGGGCATTCCTACAGCATGCAACACTAGACAAATAAATAAAACTACTTAAAATGGTTCAGAAGATGTATTAGTGTAAATTCTAAATACTTTGATAATTCTAAGCAGTTTTTTAACTTTAATGTTTTTAATAACAATACATCCATTTCAAATAACTTTTATAATTGGAAGAATTCAAATAGTTTTACAGAAAAAAACTTTTGGGGTTTTTTTTGCCAAGCAAATGAAACACTGTGCTTGAAAGTCGCAAAACCCTTAAAGCAAAGATGTAAGCTACACATGATAAGTCATTTTGACTTATTTTTAATATTGATTCCATTTTTGTTCCCTTTCTTTTAACTTAAAAATGTAAATTACATGCTTTTTATAACTGAAAACTTAGTTTTAGTTTCTTCCATGCTTGTGTTTACACATCATTAAAGAGAACATTTTGACAGATCGGTAAATCTTGAAATATCAGTTCTGCTTTCACGTGTGTTTGTTAAATATGAAGCTATAACTGGAAACAGTTGAAAGCCGTGTAGATCTGCTCATAGGTAAGCCTAAGGGTAAACCCGCAAATCTGTATAAAAAAAATGACAAGTTTTATGTTGACAGGACACGTATGTACAGAATTACATTTTAACCAGAGGCTATTATCAGCTTGTTGCCTAGCAACATCGCAGTTACAAATGTATAGAACTAGGATAGCTTTTTTTATGCTAATACACAATTTATGCTAGTGTACAGCAGTAGCTAAGCATAGAAGATTCCTACTTGTTTCTTAATAAGGTAATTATGCTAATGAAGTATTGGAAAGATTGTATTTCTTAAAATGGAAATATTATTTTTGATACGTTGATATCAGCTTCTTTTCAACACAATCACACACACAGACAGCATCCAAATCTATATTTTGTCGAGTCTGTGAGAACTGGGTTACGACTTAATCCTGCATTACTTAACCCGAACAAAATGTTGTGCTGCTGCATTTGTTGGTGGATTAGCTGTGATTTAGTGTTCCCTATACAGCAGGAAAAAAGACATAAAGAGAAGCTCCTAGCAACAATCTGCTTAGGCTTGTGATGCACATGCATCCCTATACAGTCCCCCACCCCTTGCACAAAACACACACACACACGCACACACACACACACACACAGTCCCACCCGCATACACTTATCGTCCCTCAGATGTGATAGCTGACACCGGAGGCTTTTAATTCCAGTGTAAATACAAATACTCTCCCAGACAGCTATCAATTATGCATGGCACTAATTGAGTTGAATGTTGTGCTTTTAGCAGCCTGAGGACCCCGGGTCACATGCAGAGCTTGAAACCAAACACACATAGATAATTGCACATATACGAGGATCCATGCCGATACCATTCAGTTCCTTTTCCTTCACTTCAACCTTAAAAAACAGAAGTGAGATGACATTTTTTAGCCTAATACAACAGACTACATAATAGTTTACTACTTTAGGCTGGCTTTGGAAATGTTTTGGTCATTATATTTTATTATGAGCAATAGCCGGTACAAACATTGCACTTAAACTACATTACGATATGAAAATGTCTGTATTTTGAGGGAGAAACGATGAGGATTTGACATTCAGTGTCCTTCACAGTGCTGCAAATCTAAAATGAAATCTAAATATGTGGAAAATGATCAGCTAGACTCCTTTGGCTGACACCGAACACTGATATTAGCCATAAGTCTTGTGTTTTAAAATACACAAAACTAAAGTTTGATGAGCTGATGAGTGAGGTCACTCTGACAGAGCAGAGTGAGTAACTTCTCAAATTCTTTAAAAAAGTATGGTATGGTTTCATACGGGAAAAAAATCTACAGTGCCTTTAATCACAACATGTGGTCTTTTAACCTGTAACCTTAGCCAAAGTGCTTTTGTTACAACAGCAAAACCACTGGATCCAACCTCATGTTTGCACACTCTCCATATACCCCAACCACCTCTTCCTGGCTTTAAATTTATTAAAATATATTTCCTAATCAAGCCAGGCTTTTCTTTTTACATTTCTTTGAAGGTAATAATAGAGTTGCACATAAACTTATTTCTAGAACATCTGGTTTGATCTCACATGAGATGTAAAACAGGCCTCAAGGGGTCTGACAAAAGTAAAGACTGGTTCATCTCATAGTGCAAAAAGAACAGCCCAAAAAAGACTTTATTGGAAAATGACTCATTATTTTTTGTTACATTCATCTAATACTAAAAATTATTTTTTATTCTTCTAAAGGACAAGTTTCTTGCTTGAATGATGCGAGCAGAGCTTTTTGATTTAATATTTGTCTAAGCATGTTTTACTCAGTTTGAATGAAAGGTTTTGATTTCCTCCATATTTATAGTACATTAATCCAACTTTGGATAGTTAAGAGCGAAACAACTTTTGTGCAACAGATACATTTAAAATAGCTAAAGGCTCGCTTTTAATTAGATCTAAGCTGTTGTCAAAGTCTGTCTTTTTATGAATCCAGAAATTGCTTTAAAGGTCTTAAAAAAGTAATTTCACTTTCTTCCTGTGAGATGAAAAGCTCAACACTTCTTTCATGTTGGTGCAATAGATATGCAGCTAATGTTAAAAAATACTCCTACCATCACCTCTAAGGCTGACTAATTAACACACACACACACACACACACACACACACACACACACTCACTCACACACACAGAAAGGCATGTAAAAATTACATTTTGGTTATGTGATGTTTCCTAGCGACCAACAGTCACTTTGAGTTTCGGAATCTTGTTAGTGGGGTTGCCGGGCAACAAGGCCAAATAAAACTCTAAGGAATTAAAATACAGCACTCAGCCTGAAACTGCATATCGTCATTTTAATATTTCTACAAGATGTAATATGTTAATGAGCTTTAGATGTGCCGGCTGGTAGTATTATTATTATTATTAAAGTGCAGCACAGGATGAGATAATAGGGGACATGCCATTGTTCATTTTGTGCTTCATATTTCCCAGAAATGTATAATTAGTTAAATTAAGAAGATGGAAATTACATGCAGTAAACCATGATTTGAGGGGACCAACCCGGGGACAGTTGCCCACTTTGTCTGGCTCCTACACTAATTTAAATTTAACAAAATGCACTGCAAGCTACATTTAGTTTCTTCTGCTTATCCAATTTGGTGGATGGGGTGTTTGGGTCACAGGTCGCCAATCTGTTGTGGGGCTAACACATAGAGTCAGTTTAGAATCACCAATTAACCTGACCCAATGGAGTGTGGGAGGAAGCTGGAGTACTGGGAGAGAACCCACACAGTCACAGGGAAACTCCACACAGAAAGGCCTCAGACTGAATTTGAAGCCAGGACCTTCTCGCTGTGAAGTGAAACTGCTATATCACCTTTCTCAGTTTAAAACAAACTTTGTGATTAGTTTAAATATTGTTTGTTCAATCAAAAAAAAATCAAAACGGGGTTGCTAAAAAAAATTATATTTCATTATCTATTACGCCTAGTTGTTCTTGATTCATTATTGAGTTGCTCTTTCTGTAAAATGTAACAGCTGAAACTGACACCATCAACATGAACATCAAACTGATGCCTTCACTTTGCTGTTTCTGTGTGATCTACAACTTCAAACCCCTTCAAAAATAATTAAAGGAACAACTGGGGCTATCATACTTAAGCAAATAACTACTGAATGGTTATATTTGATAGAAAAGTCAATATAATTATATTTGCTCTTAAATCTGAAAAGTTTTTGAAACCTTGTGGGATTAAAGTCCCTTTTAAACGGTCAAAGGCACTTTAAAGACAAAGTTAAAAGATCTCCGGATCTTTTAACTTTGTTAGAGAAGCTTTATGTATGATTCACAAAAAATAATAATCCTTTTTCATCTCGAACTGGTTGAAAGGTGTATTGTGAGGGTCAGGTTTGTTTGTTTTTTAACTCTTAAACTGCCTTATGATACCATGAGGTAAATAACCCCACTTTTCAAAAATACTCAACTTCAGAGCTGTCCTTAGAAAGACAGCTGATAGACAGTAAAAAAAAAATCCTGCTGTTAGTAGTGGATTTAAACAGACACTTTGCAGACACACACAAACACACACTCACACAACAAAGGAAGTGGCCTCATAGTGAGTATAAAAGCTGACAGTTTGGAAATTGAGCCTTCGGACTGATGGAACTGCAGCACCCAGAAGCAGATGACAGAAAGAGAACTGAGGCTTGCAGCACTGTCTGGGGAATATTACAGTAAAGATGCAATATAAACACAGATCTGTGTGAGGAAAACCCCCTCCTCTGCCTTACTTACTCTCTAGTGTTTCTGTGCCAGATATTAGCCCAGTCTATCACCAAGAGGAGCTGTGCAGGGGGATAAAAAAAAACAAACAAATATAATGAAGGACTTCTGCCAGGGTATAATAAGACTTCACATTCCCTGAGGGGCAATTTAGGTAGTGGCGCACAAAAATGGGTCCTGAGACGGGAATTTGCTTTCCACCAAGATTGTCATCCCTGCTTTTTCCCCCCCTACTCTCTTCTACTTGAGCAAGCTGCATTATCTCCTCTGTGTGTGTGTGTTTGCGTGTGGACAGAGGATGAGGAGGATGAGGAGGATGAGGGATGGGGGGGTTAAGTCTGGATTTGATCCCTGCTAAAAGGACTGTTTGTTTTACAGCTGACGACCCCAGAGTTTAATCTGGTGCTTAGCTGCCTGCTCAATCTCTCCTTCTCCTTCATCTCCCTGCATCCTCTCATCCTCACTGCCTCTCTCTCTCCCTCGCTTTCCCCTTCGTCTCTCTCGTTCTCACTCATTCAATCGTATCATCCTCTCACAGAGAGTTACCCCCCTTCCCCTCCTCCCCACACTGAAACCTCTCCATCATCCTCCTCCCTCCGTCCTCCATCCCTTGTCATCTCCTTATTTCGCTCCTCTTTCTTTGTAGTGCCAGGAGCGGTTGTTCGCGATTTACATTTAACTGGATCCATCAGGTTGTGTGTTAGGCGTAAAATTAAGCTAGTGTTACATCATGCGGTACAGTGTGTGCGTGTATGTGTGTGTGGGAGTATGTAGAGTTGGAGTGCAGCGAAGGTTTGAGTCCCTGAAATGTCTCAGACTTCCTGTGTGTGCGTATGCGGCTTCTAGATGTGCGTGTGTGTGTTTGTGTGAACTGTGTGTGAGTGAGGGCAGGAGGACAATAGTGAGAGTGTATGTTAAACAGGATGATGGTATTGCAGCAGATGAGGGTCATGCTCCGAGTCTTAAGGGTCAAATCCTGTTAGAAGTAAGAGGGATCAAGGCTTTAGCGAGGCACTGCCTTTTTTCTTAACTGCTGCAATATTCACTGAGAGTGTGCAAGGGGAGCTCTGTGAGTGTGTGTGATACATCCTGTGTGTGTGTGTGTGTGTGTGTGTTTGTGTGTGTGTCTGTGGAATAACTCATAACCTCTTAGTCTGATCTGGTTGAGTAACAGATAATAAATAAAGCAGGAGGTAAGGTGGCGGAAGAAAATGACAGATTGTGCAGGAAAGGTGAAAAAATCATCAGGAAACAAAGACGGCATCACTTAGATTTCCCCTTTTTTTTCTTTCCCTGAAGCAAGCAGTCTCAAAGTGTGGCCCGTAGGCCAGTGCTGGCCTGTGGTAATAATTTATGAGGCCTGCGAGTGTGTCAGTCATCCTGCTGCCTCCTCTGAGGTCTAAATCGTCGTTGGCGACGACCCAACCCCTAATCCGAACTCTGGGAAAACTCCTCTGTTTTTACTAAGTTGTTCTCCCAAGTCTTGGCGATCAGAGAACAAAAAAGAAAATAATAATTCTAACTGACAAACATCAAAAACTATTTAAATTTTTCCTAAGTTATGTCCGTTGTGCCTTTCTACTGGCTTACCATTTAAACCTCAGAGGCTTAACCCTTTATCACCCAAGCGTCATACAGGCCGCTTGGATTTATTTGTAATCATTGCTGTAAAATTAGAAAAAATCGTTTTCATCTTTCAGGAACCACCCTGATGATGATTAAACATCTCAAAATCGACCCAAAAAAGGACAACTAACACAAACCCCCCCAAACCTTCGACACAGGAAGCAGTGACTAAAAGTCACACCCGCATTTTGAAGCAGAAAGCAGAAAACTTGGCACAGTAGTGACTAACTGAGCAGTGACTACTAAATCGATCACAGGCCTGATGGGAAATAAGGCCGATCACTCATGGACCTGAAGGAGAGCTCGAGGAGAGCGCAGCGTTTTGAGAAATGAATCTCATCTTGGGTGCACTTCACACAAACGTACAGCGAGAATGCACTTTCAGTTTGAAAGCAGAGACTTTGATAAACGTTATAAATAATAATAATGATGATAATAGTAATCCAAGCCAAGATCCAGGCGTACAGGTGCCAAATATCAGCCCTTGATACATCAGCAACAGATATTGAAGAACAAGAGGACTTTATAGATGTGACAACAAATGTAAAAATCATTGTGATCATTGTGTGCAGCTCTGGAAGCTTTCTGGTATTTTAATCTTTAATAATAACAAAAATGAAGCATGGATTTGTAATTATTTTGTTTAATGTATATGCTGGCTCCGTTAATTGGCACTCAGTCTTCAAAGCTTTGAGATCACATTTGTCTCTGTTTGACTGTATTTAATTTAATTTATGCATCAATATGTCTCAGCTTTAAGCCCTCGCTTGCATTGTCTCCCTACAGTTGTGCGCTATGTGTAAGCGCAAACAATGTGTGAGCACAGGCAGTGCATTATTTCATTATGTTTGCCTTGTTGGAAGACAGAAATCAATCAGTCATCACCAGACTTCTTGTTTTCCTGGCTGTACCAATCAAATATTCCTCATGCATCATTTCACATACATCAAAACAAAACGTCAACCCTTGACCCTTGCAGTAAGGTGATCTGGTGGCTCTGTTGAAAGCGCTTTGCTGGCATGGAGCAGGCTCACTTATCGCCTTAAAAGAAAGGGTCACTGCAACTGAGTGGAAAGCTGATCGTCTTTATCCTGCAATGAAACGTGTCTGTCATGAGGGTTTTGACGCATTGGCGCACCACCGATGTCATCACGGCACATTAGGGAATGTCTCTTGGAAGAATGGAGCAGAGTTCTGGTGTCTTAAATAAACAATTTCAAGATGCACTGAAGCTGTTTGATGGTAATCAGGGCTCACCTCCTTAAGATGATCTGCGCTTGTATGTTATATTGTTTGGAAAATGTAAATATTCCCTATTAATATATAGTACTTTAGGTGGAAAATGTTAAAACTGCTTTATTTGATAAAGATAAAGACTTGGATCAGTTTTGAGCTGTGCACTGATTACTCCTGACTTCGCTGAGATTTTAACCTGCGGCTGACCTCAGCATACTTCTGCTACTACTTCTCCAGCAACCTTTCGTACTTGTTTAATTTGTCCAATGATGTGAGTCATTTAAGGGCCGGAAAATATATGAATGTTTTTCTTGTTTTGCGTGTGCAAGTGTTTGATTTTATTGTTAATTTATTGTAATGTTTACAATATCTTATATCTAACAATAGCTAAGCCTTTAGGAAGATATTTCCTTTCCAAATCGAGGATATAAATGACTCGGTTAATTGTGATTAGTGAGTTAACTCTCTTTTTTTACATAAACATGATTGAAAACAATAATTCATTACAGTATGACATTTTAGAATATTTGTTACACACTGACTAGACTCACCTTTGCTGTTTTGCCTTCAGAGCTCTCTTAATTCATGGTGGCACAGTTTCAACAAGGTGCAGGAAACACTCCTCAGAGATTTTGGTTCATATTGACATAATAGCATCACACAGGTGCTGCAGAGTTTTCTTCTGCATGAGCTTTGTGACGTGGCATATTAATCATCCTGGTTGAAGCAGCCATCAAAAGATGGGTACACTGTGGTCATGAAGGGAGTAAACAGCAATACTCAGGTAGGCGGTGGGGTTTAAATGATGCTCAGTTGGTAGTGAGGTCCTCAAAGTGTTGCAAGAAACTATCCCACACTGTTACACCACCACTACCCTGAACTGTTGCTACAGGGCGGGTTGAATCCCTGTGTTCATGTTGTTTTAGCAAAATTCTGACCGTGCCATGACAAATGTCACAGCAGAAATTGAGACTGTGAACTGTAGTTTCCTGTTTTTAGCTGGCAGGAGTTTTCAGTCTTCTGCTGCTTTAGCTCATCTGTTTCAAGATTTCACATCTTGTCCATTCAGAGATGCTCCTCTGCTTACCTCGGGTGTAATGAGCAGTTACTGGAGTTACTATTGCCTTCCTACCAGCTCAAAGTAGTCTGGCCATTCTCAACTGACCTCTGACATCACCTAAAGAACTGACACTCGCTGGATATCCTCTCTTTTTCGGACCATTCTCTGTAAACTCTGCAGATGGTTGTGCAGGAAAATTCCAGTAGATAAGCAGTTTCTGAAATACTCTGACCATCTCGTCTGATGTAAACAACCACTTAAATTACTTTTCTTCCTCATTATGATGCTCGGTTTGAACTTCAGCAGTTCGTCTACATTCCTGAACTCACCAAGCTGCTGCCATGTGACTGTCTGATTAGACATTTGTATTAACAAGTAATTCAGCAGGTCTACTTAATAAAGTGGCTGGTGAATATAAAACACAAATAGTGGCATTAAAACACCATCCCTATGTGTAATAGTATAACGGGGGTCATAAAAGACCCCAATCTGTCATTGTGTTTGTTAAAATAGCTTGGTCCCCCGAGGCTACAATGTTGAATTACAGTGGTATGATTTTGCCTTTTCCCCCGCACCCTGAAGACACATTAAGTTTTTAAAAATATTCTTCAAATGAAAACAGTTCAATTAGCCAGAATGCCATTAGTACTTTGACACATGCTCTAATTATTAGGCTGCCGTTCCTCTTCGTTGCGGATTCTCTCTGAATGTTGGCCTAAAATAAAAGCAGCTCTGTCAAATGTGCACGATGCACATTGAATATACAGAATTAATTCCATTGCTGCATTTTAAAACAATCCCATCATGCTAATTTAAAATAAGTGTCTTTTTCCCTTCTTTTTTTCCCCTAATACTGGATTAGCCAAATAGCAGTGCCTTTCATACATTGGCGGCTGTACAAGGCAAACTGATTTGAGTGCAGTGCTGACCCTCATAATCCGAAAGTAGAACAAATACGATGATTTACAGCTTTGCGTTCTCTTTCCTGTTATTTCATTGTTTTTTAGTCCCAAATCATCAAAGCTGTCACTGAAGCACCTCACAAGGGAAAACTGTCAAGATGGCAACGACTGAACAAAAGTGAAGAACAGAGACTGTAAAGCTCTCCGAGGAGGCAGAGCGGTATAATTTCATGAATGAAAAATTAAGTCAATACAATTACAATAAAATGGCCCTGGAGCACTTTTGAGTAGGAGTGCGTATTTATGTGAGATAACGGCTCAGTTGTTGTGTTACAGAATAAAAGTTGGCTAAAGCCTGAAAACCAGGAGGTTATGAGTGCAATTGTCTTCTTCACTGCTTTTTTTTTTTTTTGTCTACTCCCCTCCAGCCTCCGTGGTTCGTGCGGCTCTCTGGGGAGCTGTGGTTTCTGAAAGGTTTTTCAGTGTCCTTAATCTCTCCATCTCTTTGTGTCCAGGCAAAAAATATATCCGCATGAAACTCGAGAAGCCGACAGGGGCCAAGTTGTGTGAGAAAATGATGAGCTTCTTTCCAGCATTTTGTAAGAATAAAAAAAAAGTGAGAGAGAAGATAAAACTAATTTGGCTTCAGCACAAAGCTTTTAATTAGTGATTCTAAAACGGGAGACCTTTAAGTTCAGCAAAAAGAGGAATGCTTTGATTTCACTCTTTTTAATAACTAGCAATGATCCTAATTAAAAGAAAGGATGACAGTTTTAATCACGGGTTTCTGTTTCCATCATTATCCCAGAACCCAAACAGTACATAAATACAAATATCTCGTGTATGTGCAAAGGTGAATAGTGTACGTCGGTGATTCTAAACAAACCCCAGACCACCAATTATTTCACTAACTGCAAGGTTTGGTTTTTTTACACTGGAAGAGCAAAAAAAGACATCCAGACGTGTTAATTACCCCGTGGCTAGACACTACCTGGACCTACATATTAGCAGCACATCCACATTACAAGTCTTTGGAATTAAACATTTTCCTCTTTCCAGAAGAAGAAGTGAAGATTTAACCAAAGGGGAGCTGGATTTATAAATTAAAGGCCACTAAATATCTTGGCTTAAATGAGGACTTTATTTTTCTGAATAAATTTTGCTGCTTATAGAATTTTAATTGAAATAAGATAAATACTGTGGGCCAAATGGGTGCCATTTTCCGATATCTTATATCTCGACACCCTTTTAGTCTCTTACATACTAAAGTATAATACATTCACTTGGCCAAGCATAAGTAAATGAATAAATAAATAACAAGCTGTTGTTTTTCTGAATTAACAAGCTATCTTAAAATTCCTGAAGAGCCTCTATCGACTCGAAAGCTTGATTTCATGAGCAGTAAGCCCTCCTCCCACCCCTGCTTAGTTTAATGTGCTTTTATTTGGTTTAGGCTTGAAAAATGTGGAGATACTGGCATCGCTGTATCCTGAGTCATCACACAGCCAGTCTGAATGATCCTGGAGAAACACTGCAGTGTCCAGCAAATAAACAGTCTGTATCAGCACTATGTGTAATGCTCGAAGATGCCAGTATATCCCAGTGTTTCAAATCTAAACAGAAATAAAAGTGTGTTGGGTGCAAGGGGAGCTTATTGCTCTGGAAATCAAGTTTGCCTCTACGGCAAGATACGAGAAACAGTACTGTGCATTCGGAAAACCTAATAAAAATACAATAAAATTACAGAGGAAACTGTAGTTCTAGCCAGTTTTAGTCACGGCTTTGATGGACATGTTTATTAACATGTGGGATGTCTACGTGACTGTGAGTCGAATGCCTTCACAAAGTGTTGTGCTTGTACTGAGACGCTGCTTCAAAACTTGGGAAATTCTGCCCCTGACAAATACAGCTCAATTATAATATTTATGAAGATTAAAACAAGTAAAAGCTGAAGTAAAACGAAACATTTTAACCCTTTAAATCCAGGATCATGACACAATTGCCAGAACATTCAACTGTCTTGAAAGTGGAGTGTTGATCTACATCCAGCATTTTGATGCAATTTCTTGCTCATAGCTTGTTTTTCTTAAACAAAAACATATGAGGGGGTTAAGGTTTAAAAATGAAATCACACTGATGATGTAGATGTGTCAGGAACTTGTGTATCTGACATGATACACAATAATTATGGTTAAGCAATGGAAACTGAACTCAAATGATCAAATCCACTCTAGAAGTTAACTGAAAGCAAATTGAATGTTAATCAAAAAGTCAAAATGAAAGAGAAAAAATAAACTATAATAACTCTGGTTTGGGCATCAACTGGGAAAAGTGTGATGAGGACATTAATGGAAGCAGATAAGGCTACGTCCCATCTGAGGCAGCTTCTTTTGAATTATGCCGTCGATGGCTCAGAGTTGAGACACGTTCATTTTTCCCAACAGATATTGTAAAAGCACTAATCTGCTTTTACAAACATGACCATGGCATGAAAATAAAACCATTGTAAATGCTATTCCAAAGAGAGCGCCTTGAAGTTCTTTGATTTTTTTAAGCTATAAACGGTTTGATTATTCCAGGAAGCACGAGCAGTGAAATCCTCTTTTCAAAACCCCAGATCTGTTTGGAAGACATGAGCAGAGAATAAAGGCATTCGAAAATTTTATGTTGGTAGATAAAAAGATCTCACATCTCCAGTTTTGTACATCATCATGTCTTTATTCGAGTGTAAACAAACTCCGAAAAGAGCATCAGCCAGGTTCTTGATTATTGGCGTTAACATGATTAATTTGTTTTGCAGTCGTGGGTAAAACACAGTCACTCCACTGCAAAAAAGGGTCCTTTAAACAAGTCATCTTGCACCGTGTTCTATTATCTCATTTCTTTTTGTTTCCAACAGTCTTAAAAATTAATGCACCCACCATAACTTTAAACAGGCAGATCGTTCTATTAAAAGAAAAAAAACAAACAGAAATAAAACAAAAACAACAAATGTCCTCAGAGCAAGAAAATGAAATCACCTCCCTCCACACCCCACGTCGTTCACAATAAATAAGACTGTAAAACTGTAAAAAGCTGAATTGTTTAGTTGATCCTAGTTTGCAGTGCGTATAATAAATAACATGACGCATCCATATTGACCTCAGTTCAGTCTAGCAGGGTAACTTTATCTCTTCATTCTTGCTGTATGCAGTGTTTCTTACTTCCGGCTAAGGTGCTGAGTGTGTGTGTGTGTGTGAGAGAGAAATGCCATCGCTCAGGAATGTGATTCAGTGTTGTTTTGTTGGCATGTTAATATTTATGTTTTGAACACGAACGTGTGTCCAGAGGCTCGTTAGGTTAGTAGCTGATCACAAAAAAAAATAAAAATTAAAAATCATTAAATATGTAACAGTTGAAGGAGCTGCAAAAATAACCCTCTCAAACAGAACAATTAAAAGTTGAGCAGCGATCACAGCAGTAGTGTTAAGCTCAGAGTGCAACAGAATCCGTTTAATCACTTCCATCATACAACAAATATATTTACAATCAAAAAACAAAACATAAATCATTAAAGAAATATTACCACATTCAGATTCAGAACCACAGACGAGTTACGGACTAGCACTGTGTGAGAACGTATTCATAGTGTGTGTCTGTGTTTATGTTACTGACCTATTCTGACCTTTCCATGCAACATCTCCCGCTGGTCTTAATGTGAAAACTTCACCGGTAGCAGCCTCCGTCTTCAGTGACCAAAAAAGTGACGTGTGTACTGTTAAGTGATCCAGAACTGAACCAAAACACAAAAAGGACAAAGCGGCGTGGTTTTTAATGTCAAAATAAGGTGACTTATGTGAAACTTGGTGCATTCGGACAAAGATCTTGAAGCGGTATGGGTTTCTACCCTCAGCTGTGAAACTCTCATGTCATGCAGAATAAGCCCAGATTTCAGCACTTTAAAAAAAAAAAATCCTGTTCCTGTGGTTCAACAACTAAACACACGTCTAAAAGAAACTCCACACATACTCTGAGGGTTTTGCAGATGCAACAAGGCAGATATCAGTATTCTAAAAGTCAGTACCCATTTGTGGTTTATTTGTTTTGGTATTCTGTATTTCAGAGAGCCACGCTGTACAAAATGCACCATGAGCAAACCGCACGCACGTATCTTTTGGAAATGGGAATAAGCGGGGAGGAAGGATTCTGTCGAGCTCTGCTGTTAATGCTATTTTGACTGCAGAGAAGTTGGTGCAAACCTGTTGGCTGCATTTTGGCTCCAAGAAAAAGAAGCTTTCAAATGCGGTTACATTCTTGTCGGACCACAACTTTCACGCGTGTCACTTCTTTCCCGACTGAAAAAAACAAACCGCGGTGTGGAGGAAATCTGTCTCCAGGTCTGGCTTTGAAGACGGAGGCTGGTTTGCCTTTGACAAACTGCTTTCTGAGCTGGTGCAACTCTAAAAGAGCATCCTGCTTTTGTTGTGTGATGGTATGCATTAATGTGGCTGTGTATGTATGTTTGTGTGTGTGTGTGTGTGTGTGTGCGCGCGTACGTGCGAGTGTTGAATCCTTCTATCACACCTCCTTTTAAGGCTTTCAAGCTGCTTTGGATCAAAGTCAGTCCCAGGGGATAATTCAGCATAAACACAGAGTTCAGAAACATCATAGCCTACCTTCACGCGCTGCTGAATTCAATTTTTCAGACACTTTTCAACACCTACTTGATCTTTTTGATTCACAAAAGGAGGCTGATGTCCCTCCAGCCGCTCATCTTCTTACTGGCATCAATTTGTTAGCTTCATCTGACTTTTGTTTTTCAGTTTAAAAGGAAATGTTAAATGCTGAAATACTCAACCTAATGACAAATTAGGATTAGAAAGGGCAAGTACCCCCCGCCCCCCAAAAAACTAAAGAAGGCCCGATAATCACATCTAAGACTTAACTTTAAGCCCTCGTCTTAGAAGTTGCGAGTGCAGCAGATGCGCCGCAGACAAAATACAGCGCAGGGGTAAAGAGAAAAAAAACTGTGTTAAAAAAATGTTAAAATGAGCCCCACACTGGCCACGAGATTAGAACAGATAAACAGTACATTAGGCTATACGCGTCATCATAATTACCGATAGATATATATAGCAGTCGCAGCCGCCACCATCCAGTTTTAGAAACACGTTGGACTAAAAGGGAAAGGGACAGGAGGAGGAGAACTGTTTCTTTCTGTAGTAGGGATTTAAATAAATATCGTGTTTTGTTTCGTTTTTCTTCATTAAAGCCAACTTTCTTCCGGCCAGGCGGTTTGGAAAGAGAGATACGGCAGATGATGGAGAGGTGTTGGTGGTGGTGGGGCTTTATGTGAAGTTCTGCAGGGGCTGGCTGACCCTCATGCAGGCCCAGTAGAAGGCCCGAGCAAGGGTGACGAGAACCAGGAGCAGCAGCACGGCCCACGAGGCGTAGATTCCCTTGTAGGTCTGAGCCTTCACCCACGTTCCAGCCTGCAGACAAACAACAAGCAGAGGGAGCATTCAGGCATCCATCTGCTCCCCACAAAGCCCTTTCAAGAGGGACCTGTAAGCAGCGGCAGAATCAGGCATTTTTTATAAAGCTGGAGAAGCTTGTTTATTTATTTAGTTTTTTAGGTGGAAAATGCAGGTATGACTCTGCCATGCAGAAGAACAAAAGGATGAGAAGAAGCCAATTTCATGTAAATCCTAAAATAAAATTAAAAACATGTGGAACAGTCACTCCTATTATTATTGGTGATTAAACACAAATGCACTGTTAAAATGTGTCCATGTGGGAACAAGTGTGGCTCCACAACAAAAAAGTCCTGCTAAAAAAAACTGAAGTTACTGACTGTAACTCCAGTTCTGTGATTACGTGCAACTCAGATGGAATTTTGGATGGCCATGTGATTCTTGGGTTTTTGTTTTGTTTTTTTACTTACTAATATTTTAGTATTTTTAACTTCTAATATAAAGCACTTTGGCAGGACTGTTATTTTGAATTGATGGTATAAAAACAAAACTAAACCGAAATGCAATAAATTGGACTGGATTACTGAGACTTTACAAGATTACTCCTTTAAATCAATAACATTTATTTAACCTTAAGAAATGTCTTTAAAAGTGGATTTTCTTGAACTCTGAGTATAAATCAAACAAAAAGCAAAACAAAAATACCTACGTTTTAAAAGTTTCTTGAGTTATGCCTGAATTGTGATACTGCATTAAACTACATCACAGCCCAGCGTAACAGGTCTTTTTCATACTATATTCATTAGCACAAGGAAACTGCTTTCAAATAAAATATAATGGGGCTGTAACTGATAATTATGATAATGGAATAGCTAGTAGTCTGACAGTGTAGACATATGCCACTTTTCTTGTTTCCATAGCTCTGAAATGTGTGCATACATCACAGTCTGTTCTCAAGTTTCCTAGCTATCCTGCGTTTCCATAAAAGCAGCTGCTCAAGATTTACTGTCTGTAAGACCAAGACAGACAGCTTTAGTTTTACTCGTGATGGCAAAGTGATGCAGACACACCAGTGGACAAGGACAAATGTAAACAAGCAGGTCGCCTACTACAGCGAGTACTCAGCAAAGTAGTATAGACTGGGCTTTAGATTAGGTTAGACTGTGTAGTCTGTCTTGCAAGGCCAACCGCCATTCAACATGGGAAGATGCAGAGAAGAGCGTGACTTTACAGATGTGTAAAGAAAAGAACTGCGCTGGATTTATAACACAAGAAAAATATCATACATTTAATTGAAATTTCAAGGCCGGCCCAAACTAAAACTATCACATTTTCAGCTTTTAAACTGACTTGGCAGCAACACAGTTTCTCCTCTCAAGGACAGAAAAACAAAGACCAGTTAACATTTAGCCCCATATCCACACTTAGTGATTAATTCACCAGCACCACACTAATGCAGTGACAGGTTTTTTTTCCCCCCACAGTTTTTCAAGCAGAAGCTAATATTCAATACGTAGGAGTGACTGAGAGATAAGAGAGAAAACAGCTTTGCCATCAAGTATTAAGTGTGCAGCTGCTCAGAAGAAAATTATTTAATGAAGATGGCAAAAGTGACTTTGAGAAAACCCACAGGGATTTTCTGAGAGTATGGAAATATAAATTCCCTTTTCAAAGTCAAAACACTCGAGCACAATTCACATGGGTATTAAAAGAAGCAGGAAAAGAAAAAGGATTTAGAGGCGTTTCTGTTGTCAAGAATATCTAAACTTAATATTACCATCTATAATACACTATTATGCTTCCAAATGTTCAGGGCCAGAAGCAGAAATCCAAAAAAGCTCTCTGTATGTTCGATAAAAATAGAAATCATGAGGTAATCTCAACAGTTCAAGCAGGCCAAAAGACATCAATATGCTTTCAAGCTTCATCTTTCTTCTTCTATAAACGATGTGTGAACTTTTAATCATTCATGTCGTTCTCAAGGGTTTTTTACGGTTTAACAGGCAACTCTTAACAGGCAAAAATCCAGGATGTCAAAAACGTCACAGTGTTGAATCTTAACTTCTTTTTTTCCTTAAACTATTGCGTTTAAAACTCATAATTAAAATTCAGCCTGGAAAGTCAGCTTGATCGGTTACTTGTCTGTGGTTCTTGCTGTTAAAAGGTTATTGACTCAAAACACCCCTAAAGATTAAACTGTCAAAACTTGCTGCTCGTGCACCACTCATATAATTAAAAACACCTTTTCATAAAACACAACCTCATTCCACGTCGTGACATTTATTGCCACAACACCAGCATTACGCAATGCTTTCAATGCAGCACATTTAATGTTTGGATTACTGTTCTTAAAGCTGCCAGGCATGCAACCCTCTTATGCTCAGCCTCTTTTGATGCTCATCTTGCGCCCTCTGCTGTTCAGAAAGCACAATGTCCTGACCATTTAGCCCTTCTGTGCATCACTGTTAGACTTTTACACCCCTCATTTACTCTAGACTCTCTAAAACAGCTGTTATCTCCTTTATTATTCTGATAATATTCCACTGCAGCATCTATTTACAATCACTTAAATGCGGGCAACAATGCGGGTTCTGATGGATTTTTGCACACGTCAAACTGAGAGAACAAGAGGCGACGAGGCAAAGCAGGAGATCAGAACTCAGCACAAATGTTCTGTTTTGTTATTCTGTGGGTGTTGAAGGCAGCGTCGCAGCCTGACACAGCTTACAGTTAAAGCAGGTTGTGTTTGTGCTTTTTCTCAATGACAAATAGAGGCCTGTCACACCGTGTCTGCAGAGCAGCCGCGAGGCGCCAACCTTCCATGTTAAACAAGCAACGACAAAAGAAAAGATAGCAATCATGTTGCTTCTCCCTGCTACCTTTGTTTTATCTGTAATTGTGGACTTTTCGCTTCATAAAACAAAACAGGAAGGACATGAGAACCATTTTCTAAAAAGATAAATGCCCGGCAGACAGCTATTCATAATCTCTTTTTTAATACTGAACAACAGCTCCTTGACTCATGTGGGTGTCAGACTGGCGTTGGGCGGCGTGTGCTCACCATCAATCCGGCGGTTGAAATGCTGAATAGCAAGCAGAGTAGAAAACACCACAAGCTCCGCCTCCGTGGATACCTCTGACCAATTGAAGACCTGTAGAGGAGAGATAGAAATTAATATTGCTTATTTAAATGCACTACAAACCCCTGCAGGTTTATGTTTTTTTCTTTTCAGACTCATAGTGTGAGAAATTCAGCCATTAACTATATCAAGTGCTTCCTGTCTTTTCCTTACTCATAACTGCTGTCCTCTTTATTTTAATATCTCCAGTTTTTCCCAAGGAACTCCTGTAATTTGCATGAACCTTAAACTTATTAGGAATAATATCTGCATCAGTACCGTTTTGTGTTTATCTAACATTACCCAAGTTGCCACACTGTCCAGCCTCTCAGTGAAACTCTCTCCATACACAACCCACAGAGTGCATACAATTTCACTTAGAATACAACTGCACTTAAGCCCTCCTTACTGTGAAGGAACAGGGGAAAAAGACTTTTAAAACACACCAAATAAATGGTAGTTAGAGCCACGTGTGCCACATGAAACAGGGAGTTTCAGACCTTGATGAAGTAACAAAGATATTCGCCGATTCCAGCTTTCCATAATCAAAATGTTAGAAACACAAACAACGTCTCTTTCCTGCCATACTGAATTAGGAGGTAGGACAGTGAAATTAATTTTCCATCTTCTGAGCTGGACAAATAACACCAGCCTGTCTGTGCAGCTGGCTGCGTGACCAGTGTGCAGAGATACTACAGTAATATTCAATATTACTTAACTCACACATCACTGACCTCCCTTTGATTTTATTTACTTAAGAAAATGCACTTTTGCGAAAACATGCATTCAAACCTAATGTTGG
This sequence comes from Oreochromis niloticus, assembly GCF_001858045.2. Classification (NCBI taxonomy): domain Eukaryota; kingdom Metazoa; phylum Chordata; class Actinopteri; order Cichliformes; family Cichlidae; genus Oreochromis; species Oreochromis niloticus. The sequence continues at coordinate 27,096,316 of NC_031982.2, forward strand.
CAGGTTTGTACAACTAGTGTGTTCACCCTCACAAATAGACTGCATGCAGTACACTACAAGTACCCAGATTATGCAAAATGTAGAACACTTGTCACCCTCCATGGCTGCCATCGTGCCCAAGCGGCAGACGGGGAGGGGCCACTGAATAATTTTCAGCCAGTAGGTTGGCATTAAAATTACATGTGTTTGCTGTTTATGTGTGTTAAAATTTTCCTCAGTATTAAAGGATTTAGTATTGGGTATGGGGACAGCGCCTCAGAAAGTTATGAATGCATGCAAAATGTGGCTGCTAGAGCAACAACCTTGAATCATTTGCCATGTTTGGTTTGAGACAACGCTGCCACCTTTGTCACATTCAGGTTTTCCAGTCAGGTTCAACAGCGTGACAGCAAGCAGCATGAACAATATCAACCCGAAACTGGAGCAGCTAAATATAATTCAGCCATCATTAACTGTGTGTGTGTGTTTTAGGTTTGTTTTTTTTACACCAGAATATTTCCTTTTGTGTCATGTTAAAATACACTCTAAAAACAATTACAATAACTACTTCTGGCAGCTTAATTTTAGTTTGCATTTCTACATTCTTCATTTTTTAAGTGCAAGTTCAAAGCTGAAATGAAACATGGATGATGGTGGTACACCTGCAGAAATGTAACTGTCCAGACTGAATGCAGGTTCTGTAGATGCTTTTGTTTTGACAAACTACAGTCTTGTGACTAAATCTGTTCACAAAAACTGCACTTGCACACCTGTGCACTGCAGTAAGACAGCTGACATACTGGCACATCTCTTCAGCACCAGAACAAAAGGCAACTATTTGCTTTGTATATCTGTTCTGATTATTCAGTTTATCTTTTTTTAAACATATAATCAATAACATGTATAGAACAGCATCCTATATTATTGCAGATGTATCATGCAATTGCAATAGATACTAGCATCCTGCATCCAATTCTTACCACATTAAGAAGCTCATGGAAACAGTGATACAGTAATCTGTAACCAGAGGTACTAAACATACATGGACATACAATGTGACAGATCAGAAGCCTCATGACATTTAATACTAATTGAGGTCTGAGAGGAAATGCGTTTACAGACAGTCCCACAAACACGAAATAAGAGATTTAATTAAAGTGACCCTGAAGTCACTGCTTATTACCTTTTTGTTACTGTGTCTGAGTAAAACCTTCAGCTTAATGCCAAACGATATAAAAGCAAAAAGTACGTACAGTGAGAGGAGAGTGGTGTAATGGATGATTTGCTTATAGCTACTTACACTTTCCTGCAGTGTGGGCACCTGGCCAGTGTCCGATCTGTGAACTCTGTCCACTGAAATTACAAAGAGAAAGATGTGAGCTTCGGCTTCAGCTAAAAACGTTTGCCAACTTAGCAGTTATGGTGGCGACACACTTACACTAACTTTAATTCTCTTTTTGACCTCTAACACACAAACTAGTGATTCTGCTTCTGTTAGGTTTATAATAAAACGGGCACAAAAATTTGCCTTTGACTTTGCTCAAAAAAATAAAAATAAATAGAACACCCAGGAAAAATTAAATAAGTGTAGCTGTGCAGCAGATTGATAAGAAAATGTGAGCAGGTGTTGGAGAGAAAAGTCCTTCACAGTTTGTTTATAAAGTGCTAACAGCAGATAATTTTTTTCTTTTTTTTCCCCATCTATTTGTGCTGGTCAGAAGATTTTTTATCATCAGGACTGGATACTGAAGGGAGTGAGAAGGTGTGAAGGACCCACTGCAACTGAAACACTGCAGTAAAATAACACCCTTCTAAATAATCAAAATTCAAATACAATTATGTCTTCCAATGACTATCAGCATAAATAATCCAGATGAAAACACAATGTTTCTGCATTCTTTTTGTGGCCGACATTTTTTGTCTTTTCTTTAGCGTGTCTTTACAAACTCACAGTCTGAGGTGAGTTTATCCAGGATGACAGGAAGAGAGACTTTGATTAAAATCAGAAATAAAAATTTTCTTTAAAGTTAAAAGAAGGCATTGTGTTTTATCAGGACCTCAGTACTGAGCAAAATAAACCTGATTAGGATCGCTGCTATAATTGAGCAGCCCCAGGTTAACTTACTTTTTTTTCCCTTTTCTTTTTTTTTTTTTTTCTTTAGATAAATGTTGAGTTTTCCTGGCTCAAAATTGGCTTTTGGCACAGCTGAGTCATAGTCAGTTTTAATTGACTTTACTCAGGTCTGACCATTTGAAATTTTACCAAAATTTTAAGCTTGAGTAATCAAACCCTACTTCTAAAACAGTTTTTATATGTAGGGAAAAAAACATGCAAATGAAGAGGACTTTCTTTCTTCTGACAGGAACATTTATCGTTAACATCTCTCAATCATATAGATATCAGCTGCAAGGAGCAAAGAACTCCTCGCCTCTCTTCAAGTCACATCAACCGTAATGTACACATAAGGCTCTGCTGTGATGTGAAGAGCTCAGATATATGTTAATGTCACGTCATGTTAATTTATCAATAGAGCTAGGACAAAACAAAATGCTCCTGATGTAACAGTGGACCCAGGTCATTTAAAGTAAAAACGAGCTTTACCTGACAATGTAAAGTGGGAATTTGGCACTTGAATTCAACAAACGTGTGATGTTTCAAAAGGAAAGTTATCATGTTAAATAATGGAAAAATAATCAGGATTATAATTTTTGCTACAGTCGTGCTCCTCTACATGCAGATTAATTGTCTTTAAAGTCACGCAATTTCCTTCTTGCAGAAAAATATGTAACTTTCACTCATATAAAGTAATAAATGAGAACATAAAAATTAGGCTTGGTTCATAAATCATTGCTCTAATTCCAATAACATGTTAAATCAGGGCTAGACAACTTTCTTTTTCTTCCCCCCAACAGGGAGGTACAATGATAAAGTGCGAGAAGGACCATTATTAATGTTAAACTTGATGAATTTTGGTAGACAGAAAAAAAGGCTCTTTTTTCTAAAACCAAAAATTTCCTATCACAAAGACATGAAACATCATCTTGTCCTTTAGGCTGCTCCGCCTAGCGAATGATCTACCAGTTAAGATACTGCACAATCCCAATATTCTACAGAACATAATAAATGTTTAAGCTGAGAAATTATATTATTTCACAAAAGTTTTTGCTCTTTCTAAACTCAATGGTAGCAACGTGTCTCAGAACAGTTGGGTCGGGGCAACAAAAGGCTGGAAAGTTAAGTGGTACTACAAGGAAACAGCTGGAGAAACATTTTGTTACTAATCAGGTTAATTGGCAACAAGTCAGTAACATGATTAGGTATAAAAGGAGCATTAGAGGGGCAGCTTCCCAGAAGTCATGGTGGTTTGAAGTTCAGTAATCTATGGGAAAAAAAATACATCTAAAAACTTGTGGAAAATCTTTAGAATAATGATCTTCAATGTCAAATTGTGAAGACTTTGAATATCTCATCATATGAAGTGCATAAAGCCATCAAAGATTCAGAGATTCAGGAGAAATCTCTGTGCACAAGAGACAAGGCTGAAAATCAATATTGAACGCCTATGATCTTCTGGCCCTCGGGCATGATTCTGTCACGAGAATCACTGCATGGGCTCGGGAGCACCTCAAGGAATCATCGTCTTTGAAGAGTTCATTGTGCCATCCACTAATGCAGGTTAAAGCTCCATCATGCAAAGAAGAGGCTGTATGAGAACATGATCCAGAAACACCACCAGCTTCTCTGGACCAAAGCTCATTTTTCATTTAAAATGAACTGAGGCAAAGTGGAAAACTGTTGTGTGGTCACACGAATCAAAATTTTTAAGTGTTTATGAAAAACATGGATGTGAGATCCTGGACTAAAGAGGAGAGGAACCATGTGGCTCTTTGTCAGCACTGTTTCCTAAAGCCAGGATTTCTGATGACATGGGGATGCATCAATTCTTGCACAACTGGAAAGACATGTATATATATTTACAGGTGTTAGAAGACGAGGGAATCCTACTCAGCAGAAAATATGGATGAACCTGTTGCAACAGCTTGACACGTGTTGCTGTCATCAAATTCAAAATGACCTTATTATCTTCTTGAAATGGTACATTTCCTCAGTTTAAACATGTTCTTTTGTGAAAACATTATGGATTCATGTGAAATTTGTTTGTTCCCAAGTAATTCACTTCAACATCCATTAACCAAATACTTCCTGTTAATTTTTTTTCCCAGGCGAGACCCTGGAGGGCAGTTTCCCTTTAAGAATGTTTAAGGCCAGACTCATATGGTTCACAAGCTAAATGTGGCTATTGAGCCCTTTGTTGCCGATGTGTGCAATAGATGATTTTGATGTAAGGTAATATTTTGCTTTTTATGTCAGGTACAAGTTATGAACTAGTCTTGAAGCCCTTTTTTTGCTTTTTCCTAAATATAACTACTGATATTCAATCCAAATATCCAAATTTTTGGCAGCAGGTGCTGCTTGCCACACAAAAGCAAAATACGAAAAATTGTTCTCTCTCATGGACAGTTACTTTCTTCCGAACGTTGGGCCGTGATACATTTGTAAACCCTGCAGGGCAGAATTCACTGTGTGCATGCTGTACATTATTCTTGTCTTGAAAGAAACACTGAGAACATTATCACCAGGATCTGCAACAAAAGATTAACTGGAACGCCACCCAGGGCACAGATCTGAACTTTTATTCAGCCGCCCTGTCTTTAAGCAAGTAGGAAAGGTGCAGCTGAATGCTAAACGCCCAGCACCATCCATCTCACCTCGGAGGTGGGTATAGTCAGAGAAATCGAGAACGGCGGTGTATTCTATTCTTCTCCTTCTCCCAGTATACCCGCCTCCTCTCATCCACCATATATCTAAACCATCCTTACCTGTCCCACTGATTGTTAAAAGAGCAGCAAGAAGAATTTCCCTTCCTCCCTTTAGCAGAAAATGACCATAATATATCAGCAGAGAGCTGATAGGGTTATTGATCTGTACCAATAATTCAACATATACTTGGCGTAGTGCTTTTTGGATGTTCAATAATTCACTCACTACAGTACATTTCACAACAAAAACCTTGCAGGGCTACTCAAACTGTTACAGGTTTGTAGCTTTGGCTACAGACGATAAAAGCATCACCCGAAAGACAGTGTTTTACATTGATACTATGAATGAATGAATATTCTGAGTTACAGGCCCAATTTACTCTACCAACTAAAATGTGTATCTCATAATATTGATGCTCAGAGTTGGTAATAGAAAAAAAAATAATCTTTTTGTCAGATTTGGAGTGGGAGTAAAATTGATTTAAGTTTTTGGTAGAGATTAAATATATTTTTCAGCCTTAAATTTAAATTTCAGCACACCCCTCTGAATCTTGAGCTCCTGTAACTGTGAAAATACTCCCAGTATTAAGTAAAGTAAAATTTTGCATGATTTTGTTAGATATGCTAATGTTATTGTACAAAAAACCCCCAAACAAACTCAAACAGCTGAAACTGAGGGGGAACCTTTTTTAAGATTCAGCTGATTTAATATGGAATATTAACCACACAAATTGTACTGATGTTTCAACTCCTACACGCTGCTTCAGAGGTTAATATTTATAATCAATAGATATATTTTTAAAAGGGACCTGATGTGCTTATTTCTAGTTCCATAGTTATATATTAGTTATGCATATTTAATCCACTAACAGTACAAAATAATCTTTTGTTTCTCTAACAATGTCTGAAACAAGCTGTTCCTCTCCCTTTTCCTTGCAAACAGAAGGTTGAAGGTGGAGCGAAGAGCTCAGGATAACCATATTATAGATACCCTCCTCATTGACATCCTGCAGAGCCAAGAGCAGAAAAAAACTGTCTGAAACTGAATATTCAGAGGAGTCTGAAGACTGATCTGTTGACTTGTACAAACCCTGAAGTCATTATTTAAAACTATGATCAGCCGCCACTGTAATATAAGCCTGGAATTAAGAAAAGCAAAACATGTTTCTTTTAACTATAGCAAATATTAATGACATCCTAATAATTAGACTTTAGGAATTACACATCTTAAAATCCAAAGCACTGTACGCACACAGCAGACAAACAGAAAACCTAACAAAAAGTCTATTGATTAGTTTTTGGAACTTGAGCCATTACCTCACCAAACTGCCAGGTTATGGTCTCTCTGAACTGCTTCGTAAGATGTATTGTTGTTCCAAATGGCTACACAGGAAGATGAAGTCAAAAGCTGGCCGTCACAGCGACGGGAAAGGCGTGATATCTTTTTAAAAACAGCGATAAGGGTGTCAGCTTCAGGGAGACACTGACAGACTGTATTGAGTTGTACATATTAAATGTGCCACAAATAGCTAAAAAAAAAATAATGAAAAAAGGAAAAGTAGAAAGAGGAATACACTGCTGTTTACAGATAAGAGGAAAGCATGTGTGTGGTGGGGGTATGACAGTATCTGACCAAGCGACACAGAGTTCAGACAGACCATAAATCCTGCTTAAGTGTGTCACGCGAGGACACCTTGGAGAGCATGGCCAGCTCGATTCACTGACTCTATAATTTTCACAGCTGAGCTCAGACTGATGTCGCATGTACTGGTTTTACATTTCTTTGCACAAAGGATTAGATTTCACTTTCAATCCTAATCCAAACTACTTATTGAAATAGTAGTATAACATTTTAAGAAATTAGTGAGGTTTAGTTAAAGAAGAAAAGATCAAGTCCTTCTCAAATAGGAGTCATCTTGGCACCAACTTCAGGCTGTTATTTTTGTGGTAACACAGCTATATATTACTGGACATCTTACTGGACACTAAGGAGTGCCAATACATCTTTCTCTGGCTCATCTACTAGAGACTTGAACAAAATTCAGGATAATTCATGTTGTCATTCATACAGAAAACCTAAATGCAGGGGTCGAACAAATCTCATCTTTGCTGTTCGTGTTGTTCAGGATCTTTTGAGCTCCATCTCTGTGTTCTTTTAATGTATCTAATATAAGTGTACCTTCATACATAGATGTGATTTCATATACATCTATGTATGAAGGCGCACTGTGGTGTTACAGGTGGTTAAACCTCTTCTAAGGTTGGACCTGTGACTTACAGTGCAGTAGAGATTTTCCCAGACATAGATTAACCTTGTCTATTCAGTCAAGCTCTCCACTGAATTAAAATAAAGGTCTAAACTTAATTCAGGTCTTCAAAACATCAGAAGATACTGGGAGATGGGCATCGTTACCTTGGACCTTAAGTCGACTTAAATAAGCCTAATCCACAGCTGGATTCAGCGTTATACTTGACAGACACGTTTGAACCCACCATCATTTAAATCAGTAATTCTCAAACATTTTCTGGCATGCACCATTTAAGGAGGTTCATCCCCACATTCCAGAGATTTTTAAATCAAAAAAATGAAAAATTATTCAAGTTGACTTTTAAACCCTACCCATATATTAATTCGATTCTGCTTTACTTCCCTCACAGTTTGAGAACCACTGCTTTAATCTAAATGAGCAAATTCCCCAAAACCTTGAAGGCAGACCTTTTTATGATTCAAAATCCTGTGGTTATTTCCCCTAAAGCTTCTCATTTATTCTAATTAAATAGATGTTTTTTAAAAAGCAAAGAGCTGGTACCAGGAAGGTGTTGCTGCAGTGTCCACAGGAGACGCGAGCTCCAGCTGGCTGGGGATCAGGACTGGCCGGACCAGGGTGAACCGGGCCCAGATTTATTATCCTCTTACTGGAAGGAGACAGACAGACACACAACGTCAGCATTCGCACCAGAAGCAACTCGAGATATTATTCAGTGCAAGTGCTAGCTAATAATGCAAGCTGATGCTGGGAGCAGTCGTCTCAAGGGCTGACTGCAGCCTCATGAAATCCATCAGCATCCACTCCTCTCATTACTACACACACTGCTTTCCTACAATCAGCTTTCTCAGATGGCTACAGTAGCTCAGAATCACTGATCAGGCCACGGGGCTGAGATGTGTCTGGTTTAGTCAGCATGTCTGGTTTGAATGCAAAATAGTAATACTGGAGGTAAACTCTTAAAAGTAATTTACTGCAGGAAAAGTGGCCAAAGAGGGATGTGCACACACAACATATTTTATTACTACTTCAGGTTAATGGATGTCTTTTGCTAAAGTGTAATACAATAAACTATGACATATGAACAGTTCATTCAGTACAATTCAGTTTTGTTTATTTAATATTCACAACCTTAATAATATAATATTAGAAACTCCAACAATCGGACAACTCCCTACGAGTAGCACTTGGCAACAGTGGGACAGAAAAACTCCCTTTTAACAGGATGAAACTTCCAAGGCTCAAGGAGGGGAAGCAATCCACTTCATCCGGTTGAACAGTGAGAGAAAGAAAGTGCAAAGAAAGGCAGGACAAATGACAAACTACAGCAGAGAGGGCCAGAGTTTAATAATTGTTAATGACTACATATAGCAGTGATATAAACACACTACTGTGACAAGAGACGAGTGAAGAAGATCTGCTCAATCTATCATAGGGAGACCCCCAGCAGCCGAACTAAGGGAGGATTCAGGGTCCAGTCCTAACTATAAGCTTTATCAAAAAGGAAAGTTTTAAGCGTAATCTTAACAGCAGAGAAAGTCTCTGTCTCCCAAACAGAAAACTGGGAGTTGTTTCCATTGTAGAGGGGAATGATAACTGAAGGCTCTGCCTCACATTCTACTTTTGAAAACTATAAGAGCCACAAGTAAGCCTGCAGTCTGAGAGCGAAGTGCTCCATTAGGATAATATGCAACAATGAGGTCTTTAAGATAAGATGGGGACTGAATATTTAAGATTGTGTATGTGAGGAGAAGAATTTTAGATTCTGAATTTAGCAGGGAGCCAAACAGAATATGGTGGAAATAACAATCGCAAAATATTAATGTCAAATGGTGTTGTTTCTCCTGCCAATACATTTACATTTTGTATGCCATTGTTAAATATGCAACATATTCTCATTCTGATGAGGTCAGGTAGGATATTTACTCGTTGTTTAAAATGTATACAATAATGTCAAATGAAATTAATGGCTATAGAATTACTGATGTCAAAAATATTTGTCTTGAGCTGCATTCACACACCAAATAATGCAAGCCTTTTTATCCCTGAGCCTCACTTCATGATCTGCATTTACAACGACACATTAACTCTGAGTTTCACATCTTTATGACAACACATTTTGTAACAGTCAGTTGAAATTGATGCTTGTTTACACAGCAGCATAAATCTGAAAATTAAAAAAAAAAAAAAACATCTAAAAATGTTGCTCTTGCACATTTTATGCCTTGGGCATAAACAAAAATCTTTTCTCTTACAAATTACACATGGCAGCTGCAGCATAATGTTGAGACGACATGCCAAAGCTGTGCATCTCCAGTGACTGACATCAGCCATCTGCTTCTTACTATAACAGTCCCATACTATGAAAAAAGTCCCCTCTTTATGTGTTTAGGTAATTTCCTGTCAAGAGACAACCAACTGGATCTGAACTTTCAGCAACCTTTAAAAAGAAAAAAAAAATATAGAAGACCTACCCCAAAAGTTACATTTCATAAAACCTAACTAACTTTTCCAGTTAACTTTGCCCTTCTTTGTTCTGAAGAGGCTGCTGTGCTCATTATGCCCTCTGAGATTATAATATGAAGGAATTTGCTAAGTGTTCATTTGGTTGGTAGCTGCTCCGCAGGAATTCGGCGCATAATTAAAAGCAGATAGATGCTGAATGAATATTGTGATTTTTTTTTTCTTTGCTGCGAGGTTCAGAATAACAATTAAATCTCAACATAACCCCCACATCTCCAAATACACATTTAAGAAAGAAAAAAAAATACACATAATGCATCCACTGTATTATCCACACAGACACACCTCTCATAATACTAATGACATGCAGAAGTGAAACTCACGATGCAGTTGTTCTAATTAGGCCGTTATTTCCTCATCCGGCTGGCTGAGCACTGCATGTAAACTGTGCTGGGAGCATAGCCTTAATTGAGGGACTGCTGCTCCCATTGCACCTTGTTTCCTCTGCTTCACTTCTCTCTCGCAGAGAGATGCAGTGTTATTGCAGTCTCACAGTGGCGTGCGCACACACACACACACATTCACAGACATACACAAATAACTTCTCACCAATATGGTCGGGGACAGGCAATCCTCTGGGAAGTGACTTTGCAGATGAGCAGACAGTTGCAGGGGCATCGCACGTACTTCTTTCCTGCTGGGGCATTCTTAATGGGCTGCAGAGGGAGACAGAAACACACAGGAGGGAGAGATAAGACCGCAGAACAACACATTCGAATAGGAATAGATAACAAGCCAATTATTCATGATGGACGAGAATTAACCAATACTACACGAGGGAGAGGAGTATGCCAGGAGATATTGGCGGTGAGTGTACAGAAGCTGCAGGTTAAGGAAGCGAGTTGTGATTTATTATGAGAAACTGTTTAAAAGACTATTAAAGAGTGCAGTCAACAGACAACTAACCAAATGAACACCTATGGGAGATTTTGGACTGATGTGTAAAGCCTTGTCCACATATAAAAACAACTCAGGGTCCATCGCTTTGTACCTGGTTGTAAGTGGACATACATGGTGGTGACTGTCATAGTAACACCACTATACAACTGGTGTAATAATCACATTTTAATTTCAATTACAATTTCAGCTTCCGCTGACAACTAAAACAAGATAAAGTTTTGCAATAATGGAGTTTGCTTTTGCTTGTGCCTCTCCATAAATGTTTAAATTCACTCTCTGCCAGACTGTGGCAGGTCTAGTTACGTTCAAACTTATTTATTTAAAACTATTCAGTTAAAAAAAAAAAGTTTCTTCTATTGTTTAAGGTTTAAAAAGTCTAATTTTTACCCCTCAAACTCAGCATGTAATCGTGTCAAATAACCACAATCATTTTTGGGTGTTGCTGTTGTTCATCCATCTCTACAGTCTTGAACATCCTATAGAATATTTCTCAATGAATCAAGAAGTGCTGAAGTCCGAGCTGAAATCCGTTAACAGTGTTAAGGATGCACTGATATATTGGCTGACCATTAGCATCATCAGGCTTCGAGCTTGGTTGAGAGCCACTGGCCAACAAGATGGCATTCACTGATGAAAGTGGGCAGTGTTTATTTGTTGTGTAAGGGCCAAAAGCACAAGCTATATATAAACAATATTACTCAATTTCGATTCAGTTTTATTAATAACGCGCCAAATCACAACTTCTTTTAGCAACCTGAAAAGTTGCCCCCTGGTGGTCTGCTAAAAGAAGGCATATTTCCCATTTACATTCACTTCTTGTTCCTAGACGCTACATCATTTCCATACTTTAAACAGTATATGGATTTTCTGATAATAACAAAAGCAAAATCAACAGCTTTTCCAGTCAAGTTATTACTTGAAAGCAGGGAGGTGGGTTGCAACTAATTTTTTTGTTTTGTTTTTACCAGCCCAATGGTATGATGTAATGCACTCCTATTGGCATATGGTGGTGCTAAAGTACCTAGAAAAACAAAAATGAACTGATATAATGCCTTTCTACTCCATTTAGCACTTAAAGCTAACAAGTCACCCAATCACACACACACACATTCATAGAATGCTTTCTATCAATCTCACACACAAACATACCCACACACACTCCAATGGCTATACTAGGGATCATTCGAGGTTCAGCATGCCCAAGGACACTTCAACATGCAGAGTGGAGGATTCAGGGATCGATCGACCTGTTCCAGTTGGTAGATGACCCACTCTACCCCGTAAGCCAAAGCTGTGAAGAAAAGCTGCTAATAATAATAATAAAGCACATGTGGCGCAGTGAGATTAGAGACCGATTATTTTTTGAAATATCGGAGTGCAGTACACCATGACCCCATGTGCTGCTGCGTACACGGCAAGTTGAAAAAATAAAAATAAAACAGAATGCATGAAATGATTTTTGGTGCCTGTGGCGGGGCGTGGTCGGCGGTGCCGCTGCAGGGGAGGCGAACGCACCTGCAGGGCACCCGCCAGGTTAAAAGTGTGTTGGGTCAACTGTTGTTGTTGTTGTTGTTGTTGTTGTTGTTGTCGTTGTCGTTGTTGTTGTTGTGTATGTTAGGCTGGCGGCTATAAAGCTGCAGCTGTGTAGTAACAGCAACGGAGTGATAAGTGTGACTAAAGATGCTGAAAAGCATGTTTGTGGAAATGTCATCATCGGGTCTGCCACGGTTCTCTCACAGTGGCCTTAATGTCTGCTCAAACAGGAGTGCTTCATCAATTTCATAGCACACACTTGGAAAAAATAAAAATAAAACAGGGTCACTGCTTAACAGATGGACAGCAGCCTGCTCAGCCTCCTAGTACTGAAGCTCAAGATGGTAAGTTTCAAAATAAGAGCAAGGGGGCTGTCAACTCGTCACTTGGGAGGAATAAAAAAAAATAAATAAACAAATAAAAACAGAAAAATTCTAAAGTGAGTTGCCAAATATATTTATGCAGCGATTATTATGCATAGGCAACCTGCCCAAGTGATGTTGGAAACACCACAATATTACACACCATCATCCAGAATGAAATAACATCCCGCGTGTCCATCGTGCTGCATTTTGCCACAGCGTCATTAAACCCTGGCTAACCAGATCAGATTGTGTCTTGTTCATTTCCAGATCCATTATCAATTCCGCTTACAATGCCCGGAGGAATGAAGTTCTTTTCTCCACTCAAGTGAAAACTAATATTAGGAGTGATCATTACACAGTGGATTAGCCAATTTTGTACAATTTTAAAGTTGCCGTGGTAAAAGGATATTTCAGTCTTAATGTTTATTTCCTACAAAAAAAAAAAACGTAATTAAATTCTCACTGTTACAATGATCCGTTTCGGTATAAGAGATTAAAAAAGGGTGACGTTCGTGTTCCAGTTTAACTGTGTAATATTACAATCGCAGAGGTTTCTATCATTCAGCCCATTTTATAAGATAATCTATCAGTTAAGCAAAATAATGAGCAGTTACAGGAAACTAACCTTGACCACAGTCTAAATATTGTCTTCGGTGAGACAATAACTCACGCAATGCTGCATGTGACAACTCCATATATAATAATTTCTTCCGCTCTATGAGCTATATCGCTGCTCCCAAGAGACTGCATCATGATTATAACCATTAACTGCGATAATAAACATTTTTTTAAAATGCAAATCTGAGGCTGTAAAATAACAATTAATACTGCTTACTTGCAATTACTGTTCCTGATTGCCATCCCACGCCTGCTGTCAAATTAAAACAGGAATGAACAAAATTGCACATCAAAATCTTACTAATTCATGAGTCTAATTACGGATAATAAACATCCTGCAAATTACACATATTTACTTAAAACAAATAACCGCTGTCTGACATTATCCTCTACATATCTTTTGGATTTGAGCCAACCCCTGATGTATGTAATAAAGCACGTTTGCACTGTCGGATCGACATCAGTGTAAATGTTTTGCATGTTTCATGAGGTGGTGGAAAACAGGATATCCTCACACCTCTGACATATTTCTGGATATCTGCATATGTCGCCTCCATCTGTAAATTCCTCATTATGCCCATTGGTACAGCTGGACACACTTCATATTTCTTCTTCCATGTGCACACAGATTTGCATGGCTAGTGAAGCACACTTGTGGAGTCTCATCAACGTGTGAATCTGGCAGCGGTAACTGTAGAAATTACACACCGTGTTACCATCAGCACAACTGTCAAATTGACCCAATCATTGGGATCTTCTTCCACGGTCAAATCCGTGAGTTAAACTTGGTAATTGAAGTTGCAGGTGAGCATCTGTTTACTGCACACCTGACCAGTCTTTAGCTAGTGGTAGCAAATGAAGAACTTGCCAAATTATTTGCGATACCTGTGTAATTACAGCATTAGAATAATTAGACCGGCTTCTAAACAATGTCAAGCTTCGTTTAGAGCTATTAGTATTGTTTGCTGAGCATTTCACAATGTTTGATTGTGTACCTCAACTCTATTTTCCCATCAGCATTCACTCCAAACAAGGCTGGAAACTAGAGCTCAACTATTATGGGTCATTTGAGGCCTCTGATGATTGCTGGAACTAAAAATGATTGAGATTCATCAGCCATACTCTTCGTGTTTATACATTTTAGAGATGTTCCCGGCAACTAATTTACTAATTGTTTATTTTTTTAAAAAGTAATCAACTAGAATCTTACAGCCAAGTGTGTGTATTTAAGAGCCATTTGTAGTCAGATTGTTCAATAATCACGCTGTGTTTTAATTGTCTTTGACAGGTGTGGCTATATAACAGCACACAAACACACAATATCAGATTAGCTAGCAGAGTTTGGTTAATATTAGAGGCGCCACATCCATGTACTAAATAAGAGAGTGAAAAGGCAGTCTGTCCGGGCCTGTGGGGGACAGATAAGATTCATAAGATTTTAAAACCAACAGGTAACTGCTATTGTGCTTAAATAAGAATAATTACTTTAACCAACTAAATTTCTGCTGATGACTAGCTAGAGCAGCAACTGTTAAATGACTAGTTGTGCACATCCATAATACACACAGATACATGTAGAAGGTTAAGTGATGGGGTTGCTGTTAATCAACACTCCAGCAATCCGATTCCCAAGCCAGTTTCCAACTTGTCATTAAGACACCACTAAGATCTGCTGTGATGCAAAAAAAAAGGTGACCGGGTGTCTTCCTTGATGTAGGATCCACAGCATTTTTAACTGTTGTCCCACAATCCCATATACTGGGACTACATCCAACATTTTCTTATTTACTAAAGTCAACAATGAAGAGGAGACATTTACTCTAAAGCCTGCCTTTCATCCAAAGCTGTCCTCATGGGTCAAGGGCAGCTTTTGTTACTTATGCTGTGCTCAACAGGGAAAATTGTGTGTCAAGAGAACATGATGCAATGGACCACAAATAAAGGGAAATGCAACAGTAAAGAGTGGAAAAACTACTTGAAGAGGATGAAACTAGTAAAAAGCTTTTCCTACGTTTCTGCCTCTACATTACAAGAACACTGTGGTTTAAAAAAAATGATATCCCAGTCTATGCAGTCCAACTGAAGTCCAGTTATGATTAGCAGAGGGAACAGCAGCTGAAATAACAGTTAACACTTTTAAAAGTTATTGTACATAACTAGAGAGAGAGCTGTGAACGTTTCATTTATCATTAATCCCTCTATAATCTGTCCGTTTTGTTTTTGGTAACATGTATTGTAAGCAGTGGTGTTGCAATGCGCTCTGCTAAACAACCTGTAATGAAATCACTTATGATCAACTCCAAACCTTTTTTTTCCCCCTTACATTCAGTTTAAAAGTTTGTCATATAGGATAACATATACACCGATAGCAATAGATCAGGCAGTCTAGACAATTATTATCCCAATGGGCTCCATGAGACACTGGGCCCTGCTGTGGAGGGCCACATGAATAAGCGGAACTCAATTCAATGTCAATTTTATTTTTTTTTATTTTTTTTAAATTGATGCAGCCCTGCTCTACTGGAACTAAGTGCTAATCAATAAATTATTTCTAATAATTTGTCTTAATTTATGAGTATTAGAGACATATATCCTATAAACACCTATTGGAATGCTAATGTGAAACTCTACAAATCTGCAAGTAAGTCTCATCATGATTTGATTTTTCTTATTTCTTTTACTTTTGCCCTCTCACAGTCATTCAGCCTTTGACCTGGAAATCAATCTCACTGTGTCATCCCGGATGACTCAATTCCTAACATGCAACTGCAGGACATAGAAGAAAGGAGAGGAGGCTTGATATATGTAGCTATAACTGAAGATGTAGAACTATATCTCTTGCCAAAGTATATTTAACTTGCAATATATTAAACAGTTGTGACACACAACTTGAATAGCAGGGGTTACTTTCTGGTATTTCTGTTATTCATCAATGTTGTATGTGAAAAACAAAACAAAGATAAGTGAAACATTTACATTCATGTCATGGTGCAATGACTTATTTGACAGCTGAGATGACAAATTTGTAACAAAAAAAAAAAATATGCATAGCGGATTTCAGCTGAGTCATGTGATACTTAGCTGAATTCCCTCTAAAATAACGCTTTGAAAGTGAGGATGTCACAGGTTGTTTAAATGCTTCGTGGCTGACTTGCCCCTTCCTCCCCTCCTAGTATCGGACATCTTTCTCTGAGAGGGACCAAAGGAACCACTATACCCACTACATTGGTCGCTTTGCATGCCACCAGTGGCTTAATAACAGCTACATCCATTTATGCTCATCATTACAGCACAGGTACCTGTTGCATTATTCACCTGAACAACACGTGTTGCCAGTCAGACAACACCTCCACATCAGTGCTGTTATTTTTCCAAATGTTTCTTTTTTTTGTGAATCTGACATTGCCATTTTATCATTAAAATGGCAATGTCATATGTTGCCGTTCGCCATACACCGGACAGCAGGTATAATGGGGCCCTAACACTTGAAGAGAGGAAGCGAGGAGAGAAATGAGTTCAAATGAGATTGCACTCTCCTGACCAAAACAATCAAATTAAGTTTAGGACAAACTAGTTTGCACCAGATGAGCCCTGGAAAAGCAACTGTGTTTTCAAACCCTGAGACTACTCAGCTGATTTCCTGCAAATCTAACTTGACGCGTGGTGATTGGGAAACAAACAAAAAAAAAGTATGATGTAATTTCTAAATGTTTAATGGTGTGTGATTGCTATGCACAGTAGGCTGAAAAGTGTTTCATTACAGTATTTTCACAAGGATTATAGGAACCATTAGTGACCTCACGGCAAACTCTGGGGATTAACCAGAGTAATGAGGATGCTGATTCTGAAAAGAGATGCTTTTAAATTTTCATGGCTCTGAGCAAAAAAAGGGAAAAATTATATCCACCTTAATTATATTGACATAGAGGGTGATATCAGAAAATTTGGCGATGTGGTCATAAGACATGTTTTTTTTTAATTGTAGCTGGGCAGTATATTGGTATATTTTAAATCCCACTCTTCTTCTAACCAGATAACATTATTTATATTTTGTCTGTGATATAAATATATTAGTCTGTACATTAAAAGCATGGAACATATTGAAAAGTTACCTGTATTAACTGTATATAAACATACTTCTGACAGAAACATAAACTATTTATAACACTAACAGCTTACAAACTTACACAGCTGAACAGCATGCTGGGTAATGTTAGCCAGCCAGGTAGCATAACAGTCTATTAACAGCTGGGAGGAGCTCTGTTAATATATTCAAGACTGATGGAGGATGAAGGACTGTGTTTACAGTATTTCAGTTTAAAAAGTTAAAAGATGAATTTTGCTTTGAATTCTGAACCCAATTGTTTCTGCGCTGGACTTTCACTCAGGGTACGGCTCAAACAGCCTCCAGACATATCTATAGCCATGTGATTCAAGGATATCATGTTACTAAAGACTAGCAGGGGTTATTCCTGGAAACAGAAATAATAACTCTAAATGGAGATTCCTTCACAGCTCTTCTGTGGAAACATTAATGCTAAAGACCCATGTGCTGATTTTGTTTAGAAACAGCTGAAAAAAATAAAGCGGGATTACTGCTCTCATGCCCCTCTGAAACTCTCTTTGGGCTTGCAGTAGTGGTGCATGAGTCTTTTGGGTGTTGCGTGGGCTTAAATGCTAAATGTTTACATCTGACAAGATATGGATATAGGAATGTTTGACTAGGGAAGGTCAGAACTGTCACAACTGTGTCATAACAAATGAACTGAAAAGCAGAACAGACAGCCTTCTGAAGACCGGCATTATATCCCTGTGTTGTACATTTAATGTTTGTTAACAGAGCTTAAGAGCGGATTATTTACTGTTTTGGTTCTGTGGTTTTATTTTAATTATGTTTTCTTTCTCTTTAAGTGTTTTATACTTTATATACTCCTGGAAGAGAATGGGCCACTGTAAGCCTATATAAAGGCTCAGTTACACCAATATATTAATAATACTACAACTACAACTTCTAATAATACTGAGATGTACTATTGAACCACTATAATCTTAAAAATACCACAAAACAAACATTTTGCTCATACCTTCCCTACATCACACATTGGTTTGCGCATTAACATACTGGAGGCTCTGGTGTGAAGGTGCTCAGTACCTAAAGAGACTGCACACACAGTAGCTCCTTGTAAGTCACAAGGTATTCACGCCCTACTTATAATACTCAAAAAGTTTATCTAATTTTACAAAATGAACCTCACGTTGTACTAAATAAGACGTGTTCTTTTCTATGTTCTTCTGTTGTCCTAAATCTTTTTTTATATGTGTTAAAACAGTTTATAGTAACAATTCAATTACAAACAGCTAGATGATGAGCTAGTACAGGAACAGTTGTAATTTGTGCTACAAAACAAACAAAAAAAACATAGAACAAACAAAACAAAACAAAATGCAATCCCTCATTTTCAGATCCAAAAATAGAAAAAAAAAGCCAACTTAATTCACATTGAAATTGTTTGATTCATACTGGGGTTCACCTTCTTCCATCTGGACAAAGGTCTATGGTCGCAAAATGTAAAACAAATATCTTTGATCAACAAACTGTATCATCTATTCCTTTGAGCTGACATAATGTAACCTGAAGCAGCCAACGGGCTTTACACCTGGGTCTACAGATTCCTCTGGAAACCAACCTACCGTAGCTTCATTGCAAACCCCACACTTCACCACGTGCTGGTGAATCTTGCCCTCCACAGAGATGAGGCTCTGACACACCCTGCAGCTGATAACAGGGGCACTGCCACTCTCTGGTGAGGTGAGAGGGGAATAGGGCGGAGGGTCCTCCCCTAGGAGCACCGATGGCTGCGTGGGGCTGGGGAACGGAGGGAAACCTGAAGGCAAGGGGAAAGATACAACAGTAGTAAGGACTAGTGAAGGGACACAGTCATAAGAGTTGTGCAGTGAGCTGGAAAAAGCCTCAATTCCCATGACAAATACCCTGTTATTATAAACAAGATAATAAGATTTGGTCTGGAGTTCAGCAGAAAGGAGCTTTAGAAGAAAAACACTCCTGGAATGCTGAGCGGGCTTAGGTTTAACAAATGAGGCTGGATATTTGTGAAAGACATTTGTGAAAGGTATTTGTGAAAGCCATTTACTCACAGTGTGTGAGCCCATTTACTCACAGTGTGTGAGTAAATGGCTCAGTTCCATCTAGAAGTCATATGCAACATGCAGCTTTACTTTTACTGCAAGCAGCCCATGTTTCTCAGTTGATGTATTCAGGCACATTTGTCCCTTTCTAGGTGAACGATCATTGGTCGTCGCTCTCCTTTGCAGCATCCCTCGGCAGCCTCCATAATGGCTTTCTCACATGCCAATCAAATCAGGTGTTTCTCGTATGCTAGCTAGCTCAGAGAAACAGTTATCTAGCTTGTGAATAAAATGGGCTCTCTTAAACCGCCAAATTATGTGCACTAATTTGTGTTAAAACCGTAAATAAAATATAATTTTATAATAACGTTACCGAGCTGCATGACTGAGGCTTTGCGGATGGTTTGCCGGTGCTAAGCAGCGCTAGCTGTCAAGCTAGGTTAGCCAGTGAGCACAGCGTTGATTCCCTCCTGTGCTTTCTTCCATTATTTTAAAACTATCGGTTTTATTCAAACATTTAATGCTTTGCAGCTTTACACCACATACTGACCAAACACAATCACACTAGGGTGACCCCTTCTTGTTGTGATGGCTGAGCTAGAAGAAGAGGCTAATAAAAGCTAAGCTAACTGAGGGTGGAGGAGAGAGCACCATGGATACTCACTCGGTGGTTTGTTGGGCACACCGTACGGTCCCGCACCTGGGGACAACCCGCCGTTACCGCTGCCGAGAGCACCATCGCCCAGATCTGATAATAACGGGGACCTCTCGCCGTCCGCCATACCGAGAGCGAGGCGTGGGGATTAGGGGGGGAGAAAGCGGAGAGAGATTGCAGACCGATACGGCGTTGTATTGTTGTGTCGGAAATGCAGGCGTCACATGATCACACCACCACCACTACGACCGCTGCTGCGGTAACGATGCCCGGGGGTGTGGCACTGCTCACCGGGGGGTGCTACGAGTTGCTAATGTAGGAAAGTTACATTGGAATTATTTGTGAATTATTTACCCCCAGTATTCGATGCACCACTATAACAAAGGCAGGTAGCTAGTTTTTTCTCCACTCATCAATGGAAAATTACTAAAATACTCTACTTAGATACTTTTCTTTGAACATGGTAAAAAATTAAACAGAGTCCTTCAGACACTTGACTTGAAATGAGGAGAATGAATGAACAATTAATAGTTAAAGTTTAAGCCTGCATGATGAAAACCTTCTGTGTGTCTTTCTATATAAGTTGTTATTAGCAGTAATATTACTTGCAGTAGTATTAGAAATAGTAGTGGTGGCACTGGTAGTAGTAGTATGATTGATTGTTTCCAGAACGAGAACAAGTATAAAGATGATAAGAGTTAGTATTTAATTCAGTAAATGCAGCATCTCCGTTAAGTTTTGTGTGAATATAAAAGCATTTTTTAAAAATGAAGGCTGAGCAATTTTCTTGTATATTATCTTCAGGCAGCACTGAGCTCTGGGTACTCCTGTATGGAGTTTGCATGTTCAAAACTCTTCCCACAGCCCAAAGACATTAATGAGGAAAGATTCATTGGTAATTCTAAATTCTCCTAGGTGGGACTGTGACTGTGAATCTTTTTTCAGTCACTATATATTAGCCCTGCTGGTATAGGCTCCAGTCCAGTGAAAAGTTGTATAAAATGGCCTCAAAAGACCTGAATTCAAAGATTAATTAAGCTGTTTACCACATTAAGATGTGTACACCATGGAAGTCAGTAATAACAGCTACATTAAGTTGTTGTATTGCAATATGCACCATGAATGGTAAATGTTATGCAGATAAAAGATTGCTTAAAAATAGATAGTTGCAGGTATCATGTTCAGTGTTCCTCAAAATAAGGGTTTCCCCAACCTTACACACAGTACGCTTGCATAATGGTGAGCAAAGGCTGAATACATCTGTACATGTTGTATGTTTTTTGTTTATTTTTATCAAATTTGCAAAAAATTCAAAGTAATTTTTTTCATGTTGTCATTGTAGGGTATTGGGTGTAGAAATTTCAGGCGAAAAATGAAAATAATCAATTTTGGAGTCAAGTATTTATTAGAAATCCACAATTTAACAGTCATAGAGGCTGTGATGACACAAACAATAGCTTAAACTCACAAAATTCATGAAAAAATTCATGTTTTTGCTGATTATTTCCCAATTCCTTTCTGGTTTTAATCCTTAATGTGTCAGTTTGTATAATGGTAATTGCTGCTAAGTCATCCTTTTTCATTGCATATTGATAAAATCCATAGGACGCTTCATTAGTAGAGTCACCTCCAGTTCCTCCCTCTCACTGAAGAACTGGGCCTTGCTCTCATTTTTGTGGACCGGATCAGGGAGATGGAGCCCCAGTTTGCTGAAAACAGATGGAAAGGCAGGTTACAAAAAACAAGTAGCACTCAGGGGGGGATGATATACTGAAAGACATTAAGAGTTGTGTGATAAAGCAATCAAAGCTCAGATCTTGGCATGCATAAGCCTCTAAGTCTTCAGGGAATTAAAAATGAAAGCTTACATTTTCAAAGGATCTCTTACTATTTTGGCGTCCGTAGATCAAGGAACTTTTCTTTCACATCCAGCACCACATCTGTTGCTTTAGTGTCTGGTAGTTTGATTTTAACCTACACGTGAGGGAAAAGTTAGCATCTTTATTATTCTACACTGTTCACATTAATATGTTGTTAGTTGTTTCCTGCTTTGAATATAACTTCTACTTCTACTTCCACTTTTTAAAGGTTAACACACATTACACGTGAAACATCCCAGTTTGAGACCTGAAACAGCTAGTGTACTATGTTGATTTCAAAGCAGGATAAATGGTTGCATCATGAAGGGCATCCAGCATAAAATGTGTGCCAAATCAAATATGTGGATCTGCTGTGGAGATCCTTCCAGTAGTTGAAAGTACCTAAATAGTTGCTGTAATTATTGTGCCATATCGGTGATT
The DNA here is from genome assembly GCF_001858045.2 of Oreochromis niloticus. Lineage (NCBI taxonomy): Eukaryota > Metazoa > Chordata > Actinopteri > Cichliformes > Cichlidae > Oreochromis > Oreochromis niloticus. Next base: position 27,118,424 of record NC_031982.2, read on the forward strand.
ATTCCAGAATCAAGCATCTTACTATGACCAATCTAAAAGAGTGAATGGATGTAATCTCAATATTTATAAGTGTTTTAACACAAAGTATTTTAAATACAGACTCCAATTATTATTTATTGGAAATATTTTTACATATGTTTTAATGCATGCTCAATAATACAGGTGAGGAAATCCCAGAAAGTTGATTCTTTTCATTTGGATTTCAGTAGGAGAAACACTACATCACCCATCCAAGTGACTTTGTTAGTCTCAGCTAAATGCAGGTTTCTCGAACCTTACACACAGTACGCTTGCATAATGACTGAAACTAGCAGCATTGCTTAACAAAGAGCCAGAAGGTCTGTGAATAGTCCTCATGGCCACTGAAGAGTGGTCATGACAATGCGTGTTCTGATCATGAAAGCAATGGTGCTTCCTCTCATTATGCTACTGTATTGTTTATAAGTTTGGGGGAACCTGCTGTCAGCTGAGACTGAAGGAGTAACCCGGGTGAGTGATGAAATGTTTCTCCCACTGAAATCTAGATGAACAAAATCAGCTTTATAAATCTACAAACAAGACTTTTGTTTAGATTTTGTTTAGAAGATTGGAAGTTAAAGACAATGAAAAAAACACCCTGATCTATGATGTCTTCTTTGTAATTTGTTGCTGATCAAAGTATTGTAAGTCAGCAAGTCAGTTCATCTGTATTTTGGAGTGAAAATGATACCAACATACTAAAACACACAATTCCCTTAAATATACATAACATTTCATATTTACACAAAGTAACAGACAAAGACAATCTTAGCAATTTGAGAACATTTTGAAGTATCTGTCAGAGATCAGGTGAACAGTAGAGGAAAGATAAGCACTATTAGAAGCATTTAAATATTTTTTACGTATATAGAGCCTGGTCACTATAGGGTTAACCTGTCTCACCTGTGCTCCTCAACATTTTTAGACTGTTCCTTTCTAAAGTCTAAAACTAACTACGTCTTCAACAGAATTATCTGAAGCCAGCCAACATTTAATAGGAGATTCATGCCTTGCTGCTCTTGATCACAACCTTGTGCATTTCATTTTAGTATCAAAAAAGTGCACTGAGTGAAGTGTTAAGAAATCTTGTGACACTTGGCAAGTTACCAGCATGGCTTCACAACACATGGAGGATGGATCCTTTCTGCTTAATCCCAAGAAGAGATCCTCTGTTCCTACACTTTGCTTCAGGATTATTTCATACCTGCACACAGAGATTATAAATGAAGCAGACACACTAAAACCAAACACAATAAATATCACATTACCAGACATTACCTTGAACAGAAGGAGACTAAACTCAGAAACAGACAGTGTTTGAAGAAGTATGAGGACTCTTTTGAACCTTTAAATATCCACTTTTCATAACGTTTGATGCTTTTTTACATCCACTGTTGGTGTGTGTCTCTTTCTGCATTGCAGTCTTACTCAGGTTGTGGCCTTGGGTCAGTCAGATCATCATACTGTGAGCCTTCGGCCACTTCTTCTTCACACCAGATATCTTTGCTGTTCTTCTTCGTGTATGCGGTTGACACTAATTAAACAGTCACATAAAGAGAGAAAGGCAGATGCAGAAAAAGTATGTATGCTTGAATAAATACTTTTATGGAGTGCTTATAATTGAAAAATAGTACCTTGTTTTTCTTTTTTGGGTGGGGGGCCAATGTGTCCGGGACCCAAGCGTGCATATGCTTTCACATCCTGTTAACATAAACTAATATTAGTGTGGGGGAGACTTGGCTTAATGGTTACTGTAGTTGAAATACAATGATACATATTCTCTCCACTTTATTTTACTCCATATTCCCCCATTGGTCCTCCCTGCCTACACCTGCAGACTAATAAACCTTACACCACTTTTCTAAATACCCTAAAATGTATATTTTATTGAAAAATTATTTTTAAATGTTCATTTTGCTAGTGTTGATTGATTACCCTTGCTATATACATAGGATTAAAATTTTGCTTGTTGAAAAATGTAAAGAGACAACAATTTCCGAGGAAGATACTAAAAGCTAGTGTTAGCAGGGCTTTAACATGGATGCATGTAGATCTTACTTTACACTCCTCATCTTCCTCTTCTTCGTCCTGCTGACTGGACAACAAGGCAGACAGAGCCTGGAGGCTCTGTTCGGAAGATACCCCAAGACAATCCATTCAGAAAAACAAAACAAATAAACAAAAATAAAAATAAAAAGCGCAGCGGACACAAACAAGGAGGAAAAAGCTGCTAAACTATAAGCAACTATAACAAAACAATTATTTTAATTGGTGCTAGTATACTAATTTTAGCAGCTCACGTTTGGATTGTTGACGCTTTCTGTTTCCCTGGAGACGCCAGGCTTTCCTGCTGCCATGGAAACCAGTGACGTCGAACAAATTACGTGGCCAGAGTCACGGTTACGCAGATAGCCGTGAGCTAAGAAGCCTTGCCAGGGAATTTCTAATATAACGATCTCCTCTAGCTCTCTTTTTTTAAAGCAGCTTTGAGAATAATGCATACTGTACTGTATACGAGAAAAACTAGGCACTGAGAAAACAAACAAATAAACAAAAAGAAACAAAGATGGTGGTTTTAAAGACATGTTTTAGGACAGAGTTGTATAAGAATGAACGACTGCTTTATTAATGTAATGTCCCACTGACTATTTGAATTTAACTGAAAGGTAATTCACGTAATGGTTTAAAATAGGTGTCATAATTATGCCTGAATGCGTTAGCAAGATGGCTGCTGGGTGACTTTTATAGGACGCTGTTACAGGCTAAATGCTTGTACTGTAAACAGCTGTTAAAACTGTTTAAAAAGAAACATTGGAGAAAAAAAATAGTGTAAGTGATGCAAATACTAATAATTTAATCCAGTTTAGCCTACCTCAGGTAGCAGACCTTGCCTTAGCTTTGACTTTTACGTGGAATATTTGAGTATCATATTATGAGGGCAGTGGATCAGAACAGCAGATATCCCAGTTAGGCACAGAGGACTTTATTGTAGACTACTAAAATAAAGCAGCCTGCTTAAGTCCTCATTCTAACTTCCTATTTGAAAGTTGTCATTAAAAATATAGTTCGTATAGTGTATTTAGTTTACCCATACCTTCACAATCTACCTTTAACAAGTATGTTATTCCTTTTTTGCAACGTTATTGATAACGAACCCATTCAAACATATCCATGACAGGCAGTCAATTTATGGTGAAACAACGCTTTGTTTTTAAACTGCATATCTTTGGAGTTCCAAATGAAGCATGGTTTGGAGATGTGGGCACAGACATCATTACTATCTGTAAAGAAAGCCTTGTCCTCACAGATATACTTTATTCCTCCTGCCACTGTTGGCGCGCTTTCAAGAGTAGTAAAAGCGTTTGGGTGAGAATCAGAGAGGCGGGGCTATCTGCCTTGTCCCTCCGTGGATACCGTAGTGAATGCATGGCCCGCGGGGATCATGTTGAAGGTGACAGGTAGTGCCATGCCGGGAGCCCTGCGATTTTCACCGTTCACCGTGTTTGCTGCTGCCGGTGACGGCGAGAAGGAACCAGCGGTGGCGGCGGCTTCGTTAAACGTGGACGAACTGTCTCTGTACACCGCTCCCCCGGAGAAGTTTCGGTACGTGGAGCCTAAAGCGGGGCAGCTGGAGGAGCGAGTCGCCACCCTCAGGAAGTTAGCGGAGCCGTACACTGCTTGGTGTCAGGTCACCTATGAGAAAATTAAACCCAAAGTTCAGGGGGTCTTCCAGTTTGGGAACGACGCATACGCCTATGTGAAGAACCCCCCGAAGGACTTCTACCCCCGTGCGGGAGTCATCGGCTTTACCGGAGTCCTTGGCCTGGTTCTTGCCAGAGGCTCCAGGATTAAGAAACTCATCTACCCGACCACTCTCATGACCCTGAGCGCCTCTCTCTACTACCCGGAGAAAGCAGCGGCCATCGCAAAGTCAACCGGAGACTCCGTGTACGACTTGGCCGTGCAGAGCTACGCAGCGGCGGAGAAGATCCTAAACCCCCAGAGCAAAGCTGAGAAGGTCAATAAACCCGAAATGAGCAGCGACTCCGAGACCAAACAGTGATGACCCCGGCGTGACTGCAATAACCGAGCAGTAGCCAATCACACAGCAGCTTTATCCCGATACTGTAAACTGAGCGCTTTCTAGACAGCGTGACTTTTTCATGCCTACACTTTGCACTAAGCTTCACGTGAAACTCAGGCCGGGCAAAGGGAAGGGGGGGATTTGCAACTTGAATGACTTCCTTCCGATTTGAATGTGTATTTATGTAGAGATAAAGCAGTATCTTACATTAAAGTTGTTTTACCGCCTTGATTCTGTGTCCTGTAATGCCACATGCACAAACAAGATGGTCAGCACCAAAGAGAAGAAAACTAATTCAGGATTTTAATAATCAGTCGTTTATTTTAAGTTTTGTTCAATGGGGTGACAAAGACCAAAGTAGGCAAGTCGCATTTGATCTGAAATTGTGTATTAGTTTCAAGTTTTATTTGTCATATACAGGTAACAATTATTATACTCACAGATTTTAAACATATTGTATAAAATAAGTTTTGCTAAAAAGTCATAATCCTACATAAACTCAAAACATTTGTAGTACTAAGTACTCATTAGACCCATTTGCATTATACTGCTCAGTAATGCTCGATATCTCAGCTTTATATTTTAATGCTTTTACAGTAAAAACTTCAAAGTCATTCTAAAGCTTTAAAGTAAATGGTATGGAGTAGAAATGGCTAAAATACTGTTGAGTGGAAGTAGAAAACAGCATGACCCAGAAGTACTTAGAAGCACTAGTTAAAACGACATACACACCCACCATCACATCACCTACTAATTAGTAAAATCTCAGCTTTGAGTTGAACAATTTTGCTATTGCCAGCTTAGGATTTTGAAACTGGATACGCCAAAACAACCAGTGGTTCAGTCTGAAATTAAGTCCATGCTCATTGGTTAGCAACTTGTAAATAAAATGTTATTAGCCAATGAGCATTTCCTGGAAAATCATAATTTCTGACTTCTTGACCAGAACTTAGTAAATTTAATGTTTTATGAAATATAACTAGTGACTGAGCTCACAAATGATCAGGAAAATGTTGATGTTAAAAAGGACTGGAAGGCCGTTAACCTTACAATTCTATATAAACCAAAGTCCTTTTACAGGCATAAGTTCCCACTGCCTGCTGACCTTCAGAAAGAATTAAGGCTTGAGGGGCCTCACACCCTTAAACTATGCCCATCCTTTACACCATGATTGAACTCTAGTCAAAATATATTGGTGGAGGGCCAATCAAATGTCATGGGTAGAACAGCCAACCCATGTCCCCCCTCTACATATGTCCATGATAAGATATAAGGTCAGTTGCCTCCTTAAAAATACATTATTACAGATCAAGCATCATGAAGCCTGCAGTGCAGCAGGTTGACGCAGTAAATGTGAGGTGTCTAATAAGCAGAAAGGGAACATGTGTTAGCAGTATGATCCTTCCTTTAATGTTCATTAGCAACTTGTGACAAACCAAGCAGCCTTAAATTTAATTACCATCTTACCACAGGGAATGCACACTGTGTGACTGTTTAACATCTTTATTTTCATATCAGTCAAAAAAAAAAAAAAAAAAAAAAAAGTACAAAAATTAAATATGAATGACTTCAAGGAAACCCTCTCAGAGCAGCACCAGCTTCTCATTGAGAGCAATCTGTGCTTGGGTGAGGTTGGACAGGTAGGTCACCATCAACAGGTCCTGCAACAACGAAAGAGAGCATTTAGATTCACACTAAACTAAAGTTAAAGATTATAACAGCATAACAAGGAAACAAGATTAAAGGATGACAAGTTTGGAAAGATAATGCCCAGATTAATGAAGCAGAAATACTTCCATCTTCTAAAGCTTCTAATCCTGAGTAAAACAGTATGATGTAAGTAGAGCCCAGAGACCATAAATAACCATAAAAACAGGAGGAGAGTTTAATTAAATGCCAAAAACAACTCAGAGCTCACCTAAAGCCTCTTATATAAGAGATATGACAATTCAGTTTACTCTTTTTATAGCCAATATGTTTATACATGGAGAGAAATTAAGTACATTATTACCACAACAATAAAATTTTCAGTCACAACAGGTCGGCACAACGGGTAGCTCTGCATGTTCGTTTTGGCAGTTTATTGCCAGATGCCCTTCCTGACGCTAGATTTGTGTCTCTACCACAATAATAAAAATGACAATACAAATCATTATTACAATTAACTACAGTGTTTTCCCATATATCGACTTTGTCTGCTACTTAAATACTTGAACACGCTATTGAGGTATATTTAATGTTTGACTTTGGCATACTGTTCTTGCATTTTTCCCCAGCTGAGAGATCAACACCATCTGCAATCAGTGAATCCTAGCGCTGTGCGATATGACCAAAATCTCATATCCCGATATAAGAATTCTATCGTCCCGATAACGATATAAATCACAAAAATGTAACATTTTCTGTAAATTATGTGAATCTCGGGCATCTCGACTTGCGGGAAGTGTTTCCAGCTGCGCGTCATGTAGCTGGAGTCGAGTATTTTCACAGATGCATGAAACTATACATTTTTAGACATAAGTTGTAACGGCCGCCGTTTTCTTTGTGAGTATTTATTACACGGCGTGCTGCGGGGAAAAGCCTGTTCTAACGTTTGAGGCTAAGGTTTATTTTTTTAGCACCTGGCAGCTTCTCATCCGTAAATAATCTGCTCTTTCACGTGATTGAGTTTATTTTGAAAAGTCTCAACAGGATCTTGAGCTTTATTGTGAAGGGTTTATGTGGAACAAACAAGTGGACACGCGATGGTGTTACCGTCGTTGTTGCTAACCGCAACACATAAAAACAAGCGCTTGTCCGTCTGTAGTGTGGTTATATTAAATATAAGAGAGAGAGAGAAATTTAGAAATTAATATAGCCACTACAGTGACCATCAAAACGATGAAAAAATATTGCCGTAAACAGTTTATTTTGCGACACCACGAAACAAACGATAGCGTAAAATGAAACGATAGACGTTTTTATATCGTCATCCGATATATATCGTTATATCGAACAACCCTAGTGAATCCCCTCACTCTTAACTTTTCTAGTTCAGTTGCTGTTAACCAGCCCGGCATGGCTCTTCTCTCCTCATCTTTTCCCTACCAACTATCTTGGTCATAAGTTGTTTTTTGTGATGACATCCCTTGTGCTGTGAAGGTATAGCTGCTAGCCCGGGGGGGGGGGGTCAGGTTAACCAAACAATATACCAGGCTCATCAAGAACAAGGACGCCTTTTGCCAGCTATGAAGTTCATGGTGAATCAACAGGATGAGACCCTCACCTGAGAAGCAGTGGGTATTTATTTAGCACTCATGACTTATTTAGGGATGAGAAACTTGTAAATGGTCTCCTTGATCTTTAGCATTAAAAAAGGTATGGGTGGACAAAGCAGCAGGGAGTTTAGGTCAACAGTAAAGGGTGTTTCTGACTGTAAAGTCAGACTTTCATGGGCCACCACCAGTCTGCTTCCACTGCGGGAAGTTTGTGGGTGGAGATGGGGCAAAGACAGCCCCAAAACGCTGCAGACTCATCTGCCTTGGAAGCTACAGGCAAGTAATAGGGAGCTGAAGCAGCGAGGCAGCTGTTATGCAATACCAAACGTGCACAGATTGTTTTATGTCCTCTGGATTGATCTGTCTGGACAAAGACTGTAAGACAAGCGAATGAGCTTGAGCTTTTAATGGGGGTAAAAGCATAATAATGTAAAGGAACATGATGCACTTAATTTTAAAACATGTGCGTGTCCACCAATATATTTGCTTTTACACATGAGGGCAGATAGTATTGATCAGCTCCAGTGTCTATTAAACTAGTCTCTACTGCTATTTTTTAAGTGCCATTTGGTTTCTGTTTCGATCAAATAGCAAAGCAAAAAAGCAGTTGTCACTGATATAGGAACTTAAACACGAGCACTTACATTGATGTTGGAATTGAGCATGTTCTCAAAGTCCTCAGGTGAGATGGTGGGCACTTTGTTTACCAGATCCATCAGGAAGCGGCCCACGCTGTTGTCTGCTGTCACCTTGCCAGACTGAAACAGAACAACATGAACTTCATAGCCATCATCAGCGCAAAACTTAATTACTGCTTAAATGTTCCCAGGTGACTAATATTAAGTTAAATTGGCAGGGATTTAATTAGAAAAGAAAAAAAAAAAACCCAGGGGACAAGTTTGTCTTGATACTCACCAGCACATCCTCAATGTATGCCAGCACTGTGGTCAACATGTCCTGTACCCTGGCTGCAGCACCACCAACCTGAGACAGGTCAGAGGTCAGCCCCTTGGTACGACTGGGGGTCAAACGTGTTCGCTGTAGCAGGTCCACTAAAGAACAAATAGAGAGTATAATATAAAGACTTCTTTCCTTACATATGCACCCAAGCGAGTTGTTTGAGACACTGGGATTTAATTATTTGGCATTTCACAGATACTTAGTCACGAAGCATTTGTTTTCAAACAGTCGCCTTCATTTATTCTTTGTATTCTTACCGCCTATCCTCTCAGTGTCATAGTACACATACTTGACAGTCAGTGGGGTGAACATCACACCAACTGTCTTTCCTGGCACACCCATCTGCGCACTGTGTAGGAGACACACAAACACATTCAGAGAAGCACTTTCAGGCTGTAGATGATCACATAAACACAGGCGCTGACAGAAAGATCAGCCAACCTGACGTAGGCGCGGATGTTCATTTTGCCACTCTGCAGTGCCGTGTCCACGGTCAGGTGAATGGGATTAGAGGCCTCACGGCTGTAGTACTCGTGGATGAGCACTGAATGTTCTGTGATATCAAAGCCTGTGGCATACCTGTATGAAAAGATGAACATGTGCTAAAGAATACGGTTTATTCCACTTTTAACAAACTTTAAATTGTTAATATGACCGACTGACGCACCATCCGATGATGACCTCTGTGGGTGAAACCCTCTTGTGAAGCTCATACATGTTCTTGGCAAACTCCATGTCCACAGCAACCTGTGGTCAAAAACAATGCATTTAAGCACAGCCATGTACACTTTCTTTTCTTTTTCAGTTGCTAGTCTCTTAAACATTTCTACAGAATCATCTTTCACTTGTGAAAGAGTTCAGTGATAATTACATAATACATGTATTAGTCATAGTTACCCTGTAAGATATTTTGTAATTCACTGTCTCACAAAGCAGGATTAAACATAGTAGGTGGTAAGAGATAAACATTAAGAGTTTTTTTTTCCCTTTTAATGGGGTGGGGGTTAGAAATGCTGAATGCCTTTTGATTAAACTCAAACAATTAACAACCCCTTGTTACTGATAAAGGAACAATCGTTCTGGAGGAGTCAACACACATCAGGTAAAAACATGCCATGATCAGATCAAGGTTGATCACTCAGAAGAACTCTGAATTGATTTTGATTTTCAGTGCTCCCTCCCACAAGTCTTGCAACTGCATTTCTGAGGGGGGTGGGGGGGTTGTTTCTATTGTTTACTCAGCTAGCCAAAAGTAGTGCTTTGCAAAATCATTACAAATATCAAAATGAAGTAACTGCTACAGTGGCACAGATGACACCCACAAAAGAACTCAGAGTATAACTATTATAAAAGAGTATTACTGTAGAGCAGTCCATCTGGATTACAGGGTTTTTCTTGTTTTGGCAACCATCAAAGAAAGGACTTTTTCATAAATGCAGTTTTCTTTACCAAATAACAAAAATTTAAAAAAAGAACAGGCAAATGTACAAACTTCTACCCAGTAAGGTAACACAGACTCTTTGCCTTAAGTAAACGGGGATGCATAAGGCTTACATAGTCACCCCTCATAAGCCCATTGTGAGTCTGGAAAAAAACCCTAGAAACTAACATGATTTAGCCCCCACCCCATACCTGATAGCACACCACCACCTATAGTTTTCTGAGGGGGGTTGTTTCTATTGTTTACTCAGCTACTCAAAAGTATTGCTTTGCAAAACTATTACAAATATCTAAATGAAGTATCGCTACAGTGACCCAGATCATATCCAGAAAAGAATTTCTTGTAACAGAAATTCTTGTACTTTCTTGTACTTTATTAATCCCTAAGGAAATTATGGAGCCATGTAGCCTCAGCAGCCATTTAGAAAAACTACCAGGAATTTATTCAGCCTGGTGTTTAGCAGCCATATCGAAATTAAAACGTTAATGGACATTTAAAAACCCAGATTCATCTAATTAAAAACACAAAAGCACAAACACACACAAAAGTTTGATAAATTTTAGTTATCTTTTGCTTTGTTGATGCTCCTAAGATTTTAATTCATGACTCTTTGAGTTTCGGATATCTCTAACTGAATAATGCGTTATTCTTTAGATTATTTGCTGAATGTCGGTTTCGTCTCTTGTGCCCCTTTGTTTATTACTCGATGGCCGATGTGGAATGGCTACTGTATTATTGGCCCTTTCCACTTGGCTTTAACATCAACAACAGATAAAATTATGTTAGCTGCAAATAAAGTGTTTAGTGACATACCTCATCTTCAGACTCATTGTGAGGGACAGAGAAGCAGTTGGTCACCTCGATAGAGTGCTTGTCAATAGTACCTGAAAAAAGCAAATGTTTCAGTTCTTACATTATATTGTTGTAGCGACGAGCAGCTTCATTGTAAGTTAGAAAACGAGGATTTTCCATTAAATCGAGACAGTAACAAGCGCTAACATCAGCGATAAGAACAGCGATCTTTTCCTGTTGCTAAGCATCAAATGAGTGCAAACCCCACCAAAATGGAAAAAATCCAGGTGATTTGCTAAATTTTTAACTATATGAACAATTGAGTGGGCGGCCAGCTGTTACGAGTGATGCCGCTAGCTAACTAACAGTAGCTACTGCTAGCCAGCTGCTGAACTGAACCAGCATGTGTTAGCAGCTAAGCTAAAAGCAGCTAACTATGCGGCAACTGGTTTCGTGCGAAGTCGGTCCAAGCGGCGCAGGACAAACATATTGTCTTTTTACTTACCCAAAAGGGTTCCAATCACACGACTCGCTCCCTCATTTCTTCGCTCGTAAGAGTCGCAGATAGAAGCGAGAACGACGGGATGAATTTTCACAACTGGCCCGAAAACCGACATCTTGGAAAAGGAGGGCAGACTACTGATCACACTGCCTGAAGAGACCGACTGATTACCGGCTTCATGGACACATATACCGCCACCTGGAGGCTGGCGGATAAATAGCGGTTAGTGAGAATAATGCTAATTATGATCAAGTCATTGATATCATTGTGATACAATGTTGTATGACTGTATCTTCCTCTATAAGCGGAATTTTTTAATTAGTGAATTATTTTAACAGGGAGTCTGATATAATAATAGTAATAATAATGTTATTATGCAAAAGCCATAAAAAGGATTGCATCAGAATCAGACCATATTTAAAATGACATATACAATGAGCTTTATTACATCCAATCTATATGTTTATGTTTCTGCATTTTTGCATTGTTACTGCATCACAAAGGCCTTTAATTTCCCCATCAGTGAACTCTGCAGATGCGGAGGGTCTGACCGAGAGGAGGGAGAGGACTGTCCCTTCTGTTGTGGAAATGAGAAGCGTCTGAGGCAAGCAGGCAAACAAGCAGGCAGGCTTGATAGGGGCTGGGCTGATGACAGCATCCTCTACCGCTCCACACCTGACCGACTCCATCAGATACACAGATGATGGAGCTCTCCGCGCTGCCGGGTTATTATCCTGTTGCCTCCATTTCGCACATCCACTGCCAGACACACGTTCTGAAAAAGCCTTATCGTTAATCAGAGTACTTGAACTGTTTTTTTTCGGGTTTGTTTGGGTGTGTGTGTGTGTCTTTAGCTTGGGCTGCCCGCTTTTTATTTTTTGTGAATACTGAGCGGTCGGATCGAGGTGGTCTTTGTTTTCCAGGAAAAGCGAACAAGAGTGGACTGATTATGCTGCGTCGCTCGTAAATACCAGAAATGGGTGTAATTGAACCAAGGTTGCGAATCCTGGCTCGTTCTTGGACCCGATTTTCGCCGTTCTTATGGCAAAACATCTGCCCAATCCGGGTCTTACACATCTACAAGTTGGTGCACTGAGCAGGTAGGATTTTACTCGTTTATCTTTGGTCTGTGTGACATTAAACCAAACCGTAGCTGAGCTGTTTGGTTTCTGTAGCCCTCTTGCCGGCTCACAGACACTCTTTAACACAGGCTATTTCTGATCCATCCATCAGGCGTAGTGCGTCATCTTGACTGTCACCATCAGTCTCCTCTGGCGTCCAATCCGCCAGTTGTCCAAATGGACGCACATCATCCAAGGCTATAGAGGACTAGGACTCCATTTTACTGAGTAAATATTTCACCACGTCTCGTTATCCATGTATATATTTAACTCAGCTTCTTATATAGGACTTATGTAAGACTATTTCAACAGGCCTGCTGTATAAATCCAGCAAATTTAAAATAGCACTAAGTGCACTTATACAACACACACGTCTGGGCCACACACACACTCCTAGCCGGAGGCTTTTTATGAAACATACAGACCAATTAAAGTGGCTCTGATATGCATATGCCATGTCGTGCACCAGGATTAGGGGGTCTTTCGGAGAACTAATTTATTCTCCCATTGTGTCTGATTTCCAAGGACTTTCAAAGTTATCCATATTCAGTCTGAAAATAAGGACTTATTCCTTTATTTTATTATTAAAAGACTTCAAATGAGACTTTGATAATAGTAATAAAAGCACAAAAAAGAATACACATTTATTTATAGGTTTTTTAGAATTTATTATAGCAACATCAGAGTTCAAGCACTCCTGCAAGGAGGTCCTGTTTCTTTAAAGAAATCATTTGACAGTGAATTATTGTGACAGTAAAACAGATAATCAATTCCATTGTTTCATTTGATCAGATCATTGTGTTCTTCTGCTTTATTCCAGGCTTCAGACAAGCAAACAAATGGTTCAGTCAATAGGTACTGGACAGACTCTGCCTTAGGGAGGATATCAATAACACATTAATACTCTTTGCACGCTTACATACACACACACACACACACACACACACACACACACACACACACGCACACACAGACGTAGACCATGGCTCTGGAGAACTCCATCTTCCCCTCCCGTCCGGACTCGCTCTCGCTCCCTGTGGAGGAGAAGGTGGAGAGTGAAGAAGTGGAGGTGGCCACGGAGGTCACAGCCTCCACGGGAGTCTTCAACGTATCGGAGGAGCTGGGCCATGTCGTCACCACAGAGACGACTTCTTCCCTTCCGAACTCGGCTCCGGTCAAAAGATCGTTTCAGTCCAAGCTGGCTGAGCGGGAAGCCAATGCTAATCAGCACAGGAAGAAGACACAGGGGACGGAGAAGGAGAGGGGACGGTTCGGGTGGGGTGAGTGACTCTCAATATGACATCTTGTACTTGATCCCCCTTCTGTTTGGAACAGTGCACTCACTATGTTGTTTAAATGTTATGGCTGCTTTCTGGACCTCAGTTCAACCAGACTGAAACGCATCACTATTTATCTCTTTGTTTCTGATAAAAATCTCCAGAGATTTAGAGATATTGACTTACTCCGGAGTCTGGATGAACATTTTCTCCATTCAGCCCTGCACCCTCTTCTCCTCCCCATCTGTCTCGCAGTAGTAGTAGTGAATCTTTTCTAATTTAGACCATACTGCAGAGCTTCACCCCTCAGCAATTTTGACAGTCTTGCTCATTAAGCTCTGCTCTGTTTGCTCCAATCTTTGCCGTACATCTTCATACAATAAAAAGAAAGAAAGCCTAACTAGGGAACTAGGGAAATGTGCAGTTTATATGACCCTTTGGTGTTTTAACTCCAACTTGTGATCAAGAATTGATGTCATCATTGCAAAGGACAAAAGTCCTACAAAGCAGAGCCAGACCTTTTTCGCAGAAAAGGCAGATTTTGTTTTACCTTAAAATAAGTCTCCATAGCTTGAGTAGCATGCACTATGATTGATATTCATTGATTAAAGCGTATGTGATAGCGGTTTAGTGTCATAATTTCAGTTCTGGCTGGGTGCATCCACAGTAAAAAGCCTATAAAACAAAACAAAACACAGATGAAGTCCAGTGTTATAGCTTTTCTTCTCCAAGCGTTTGATGATGTTGTCCCGTCGCACTTCATCTGCTCCGTTTTATTCACCTGTCATTTTTCATTCATGTTTTCCCTTCTTCACCAGTCTGACTTTCCTTTGAGCCACGCTGCATCTCCCTCAGTAGTTTTGTCCCTTGCTACCTCCCTGTGTTTATGCTCACGTCTCTCGAAGTGCCTTCATCCAATTCTCATTGTCTGACTGTAGTCAGAGTTGTAGCTTTAAAACCAAAACATTTCAGAAAGGGAGCCTCATGCATGTTTTTGAAAGTGTTTAATGGAACAATAAAGAGCTGTCTTCAACACTGTAAAGGATCAAAAGGCGATGACACTTTTCCTCCCATTTGTTAGCCTCACATATTTCTAATCAGGCCTCTTCTCTTCTGTCTCTCTGCCCTTCCACCAGCCCGCACTCGCCGTAAGAGACAGCGCTACGTGGAGAAGAACGGTCGATGCAATGTGCAGCATGGTAACATGCGGGAGACTTACCGATACCTGACGGACATCTTCACCACTCTGGTGGACCTCAACTGGCGTTGCTCGCTCTTCGTCTTTGTCATGGCCTACGCTGTCACATGGCTCTTCTTCGGAGCTATCTGGTATCTCATCGCCTACTGCAGGTAAGTTTTAAGATAAAGTCATGTGCACTAATGTATTTGGATCTATTGCAGTGTGGGAAATCACCATTTGATCTCCTGCTGAATTTGTAAGTGTGCTACCTTGCAAAGAAATGAACAGTCTTTGATTTTTACAGTAGGTTAATTTTAATGGTGAGAGATAGAAAACCCTAACCCATCAATGAAAATTTCAGAAAAGAACTTATCACATAAAAGTTATAAATTGATTTGCATGATTTGCACTGAGTGAAATAAGCATTTAATTAGACATGACATTCAGTGGAGAAACTCTTGTTGACAAACACAGCGGTAAGATGTTTCTTATAGTTGGTCACCAGGTAGTCACTCATCTCTGGAGGGATTTTGTCCTACTGCCCTTTACAGAAACTCTCTAAATCATTTCGCCTTGTTGGCTGCTGCTTGACAACTCCAAGCTTCAACTGCCTTCAGAGATTTTCTATAGTTTGAAATTAGGAAACTGGCTTGGCCACTCCATGATCTTAATGTGCTTCTGCAGACACTAACTTGTTGCCTCTGTGGCATGTTTTGCGTCATTATCATGCAGGAAAACTCATCCATGACACATCTTCAGTGTTCTGGCTGAGGGAAGGAGGTTCTTGTCCGAGATTTTATATTACATAGCACCGTCCATTTGCCCCTTAATGCAGTGAAGTCATCCTGTACCCTTAGGAGAAAAACAGCCCCAAAGCATAATGTTTCCACCTCCATGCCTGACTGTGGGGATGGTGCTCTTATGGTCATACTTAGCATTTTTCTTTCTCCAAACATGACAGGTCGGGTTGATGACAAACTGCTTAATGTTAGTATCATCTGACTACAGCAATTTCTCCCAAGATTTCTCTCAATAATTTAGATATTCACTGGCAAACTTAAGATGGGCTTGTGCATGTGTGTTCTTGAGCAGGGGGACCTCGTGGACTCTGTGTCGTAGTGTTACCAGTGGTGCTTTTGGTCAC
This sequence comes from Oreochromis niloticus, assembly GCF_001858045.2. Taxonomy (NCBI): domain Eukaryota; kingdom Metazoa; phylum Chordata; class Actinopteri; order Cichliformes; family Cichlidae; genus Oreochromis; species Oreochromis niloticus. The sequence continues at coordinate 27,134,200 of NC_031982.2, forward strand.
TGTGCTCTGAACTGCCTTCATTAAGCTCCCTCCATGTAGTTTTGTGTTGATGCACCACCTTTCATCCTCACTCCATGAGGCAAGATTGGTCTGATTGATAATTTTATATTTCTTTCATTTCTGAATATTCACACCAACAGTTTCCACCTTCTCACCAAGCTTCTGGCTAATGGTCTTGTAGTCCATACCAGACGTTATGCAGATCTACAATTTTGTCCCTGACGTCCTTTAGCAGCCTCTTTGTCTTGTGGTGGAGAGGTCTGAATGGGAGAAATTGATTCTGTAGACAGATGTGCTTTATACACATAATGAGTTGACATCAGGAGTATCTGTAATTGATTGATTGATTGCAATCTGTGTTCTACATGGGCACAGAGCCAATCTGTGGGGGCCACAATTCTGGTTAGTTGTAGAGGATCAAATACTTATTTTACTCATTGACATGCAAATCACTTTATAACTTTTGTTTTTTGTTTGTTTGTTTTTTAGTTGTTATTCTGTCTCAATTACAATGAAATTACCATAAAGACTAGAAACTGTTCATTTCTTTGTAAGTGAACAAACTTACAAATTCAGATGATCATTTCCCACAGATTAAGTCCTGATCCATAGGATCCTATTCTGAATCTAAGTGATACCAGGAATATGGGACCTAATTTAAAGTTTATCTGTTCATATGGTAGCAACACATTATGACCCAAAACAGGATTTTCCCTTATCTGTGTGCTTTTTTGCTGACAACAAATCCTCACATTAAAGTTTCTTGTGTTGGGAAATAGTCTTTTCATATCTAGAGTTAGAAAAAAAGACAATATTCCTGGCAGACAATCTCAGTTGGACAGAAATGAAAACAACAGTGTATGTATGTAGCGAAAGAGTTGTTTTTGAGTTACTTGAAAAGACATATAATTTCAAAGAACATCTCTTCCTACTTTTGTCACCTCTGCAAACTCCTCAATCAGCAGCCCTTTGATGTAGAAATAAGTTTGGAGCATTCAGAGTTTCATACAGATGTTATTAACCACAGTGGACATTGTGTTGCAGCAATGTTGTCAATTTGCATTAAAAAAACAAAAATACATGTATTTCTGTTCTCTGGCTGTGATGTAGTGGTTTGCTTAACATTCACTTTGAAACAGAGGTTAATAGAATTTTAATCAAAGCCATTCGGAGCTCTTTTAGACCTGTAATTATCAGAAAATTGCAGAGAAAGCATAAACATGGATTTATGTTTGCAATTAATTTGAATTCAAGCCTATGTAATAACTCCAAAAATGCAGAATTTAACTTTTTAAACAGAATTTTGCTCATAAACTTGGTGCTTTTCTTTAACGAGTGCAAAAATTGAAGCGATGTACTGTATAAGATGTACTGTGCTAATCAGGGAGCTTCAGCGGGGATGGCAGGGAAATTTATTTTAGCTCTTTTCTTGTTTGACAGCTTAGTGCTAAACTAAGCTGACTGCCTTCTCGGTGCGGCATCATATTTAGCAGACAGCTTTGAGAACATTATTGATCTTTTCAGCATATTTCCCCCAAAGTCCAACCATTCTTTAAGTGAGCATTAGATTTTTACACGTCTACCGTAAAGGCCAAAATGAAGCTACTTTCTCAGCCAAAAAAGCAGATGACAAAGCAGTATTAATATTACAGCGTATTTCATCATGATGTGCTACCTCTTCATGAGCTGTGACTGCTGGATCTCTGTTCTAATTAACTAACGTATTCATCTCATAAAAATTGTGACCCTTTTTTATATCAATTGCAGGCCATTCAGTTTTGTGCCAGAAAGCTGTCAGTGTTGCTGCAATCCCTTTGTCACCAGCACAGGTCAATAAAAGTCATAGATTATATAAATGACCTAACACCACTTTCGCTAATTAGCGCTCCCTCTCTGGCTGGAGCTGTGTTAATCGGGGACATTAGTGTGTGTAGTGTGTGTTAGGACAGAAATTCTGCAGACTCTTAGTGGCACAGGATTGAAAAAAAACTCCAAAGATGCTGAGAGCAAGTTGCGCGTGATGATATATGATGAAAGTGGCGGGTTTCTGCAGCCTCGGCAAGAAGTGACAGCATAAATGTTGGCTTAAGCACCATGTTTAAATCTGATGAACAGGATTGCTTCTATTCATTACAGGAATTAGCTGCAAGGTGGTGGAAAATTTAAATGGAGAGATGAGTCGTCATCTATATATTTCTGCACCTCCAGTCTAAAAATATAAATCTTCTCGCTCTCAGTCTATTTTTCCCTCTTGACACCCACTTTGTCACCTCCCGCCTTCCCTTTCTCACACATTCTGCTTCTCCTCTTCCCAAGGGGTGATCTCGACCATCTGGAGGATGAGACGTGGACGCCGTGCGTGAACAATGTCAATGGCTTCATCTCGGCTTTCCTCTTCTCCATTGAGACCGAGACCACGATTGGCTATGGTCACCGTGTCATCACCGACCAGTGTCCGGTGGGCACAATGCTGCTGCTGCTGCAGGCTATACTGGGATCGATGGTTAACGCCTTCATGGTGAGCAGCTTGACTGGCAGAAAACAGAGATGGGGAAATATTTAGAAATCCATCCATCCTTCTCTCCATTTCGTACCCCTTACCTGGGTTCAGTTCGCAGTCTAAGCAGACTTCTCTCACCCCAGTCACTTCTTGTAGCTCATCCAGGGGGAAAGTGAGTCGTTCCCGAGCCAGCTGATCCTTGCAGGATGACTGAAACGCACAAACCCCACCGCCATGATAACGTGGCAATTCAAAGATACACGGATGATATGATTATTCAGACTTTCAGACATTCACTTTCTGATAAATTTTGTTACATTTGTTGGTTCTTTTTTGCCCCATTGTGTTTCTATTTGAGCATTTCCCCCCTCCATTCTGTGTCGCCCTGCCTCTGTCTTCATGTCCTGTCTTTCAGTTGCTCCTTCTTTTACTCTAAAGGTAAAAGTGTCTCAGTTTCTTCTGTTTAAGATCGACTCCAGCTTTCCTGTGATCCTGAATCGGATAAGTGGTAAAGAATGGGATGGATGGATGCCCTTTAGACTTTGTGTTTTTGTAACAATACAAGTTTCCTTTTCAATATTTAAACCAGGCGCATGTCCTGCATTTGGCACCTCTCTTTTTATCTCCTATTAAACATGAGTTTAAATTCACGCAGTGCCAAAGTGAATATTCTCAGTAATTTTGGGATATAAGAATCTTAAATAGATGTTTTCATATTTAGAATGAATACTGCTGACATCTGTGATGATTTGTTATCTGATTATGTATTAATGACGATGTAGACATGAGTGTAACATATGTAGCAAACGGGATTGTCAGATGTGTTTTAGCAAAGCAGGAAATCAGATTAGAGAAACAAACAGAAATGAAGAATGAAAAACAGGCTTCTGAACTTCTGAGTCAGTGTTCAAATTCAGCTAACTCCTTTTGTGCCTGCAATTTCTGTTTGACCCGAGTCTGTTTGCTTAAAAGGAAGCTTCCTGTCAGCTCAGCTGAATCAAATAAAATAATGATACGCTGTTTTTGTTAGCTTAGAGAGGAGATTGAATGAAATACGGTGGAGCCATAATGACGCAAATTATATGCAGATGGTATTCTTCCTAAAAAAAGAATATTTACACAGAAAATGCTGATGAAGCTCAATTTTTTTTTGCACAGTGTAAGCACTCTTTTGATGAGGATGAATTCACGCTCCGACATCCAGGCTGAATCATGTTTATGCATGTTTGGGAGCTGGAAACGTTCCAAATTAACAACTGATGTACAGTTAGCGTGGGCTGTTTTACTATGCATATAAAAACAGTTGAGTCTGGGGTTAACTCAAGTGTCACTAATCTTTTTAAACAAGAAAAAATGGCAATAGCAAGCTCTTCTGAAAAATGATCAAGGTTAGTTTGTATTCAGCGGCCACAATAAATGTGTTCCAGATGTGCAGACTACACCGGAATTATTCAGCTCTTTAGCTGATGTGTTTGTTATAAACACCAAGACATATTGTTCCTTTCATAATAATCCTCTGCTTTTCTACTTTGTGCAAGGCTCCCTGTGGCTTTGACTTTTTAGCAGGGCCCACGTTTCACATTGTTCCTTCCTCTCTGTCCAGGTGGGCTGCATGTTTGTAAAGATCTCGCAGCCTAACAAACGAGCCGAGACGCTGGTGTTCTCCAAACACGCTGTTATCTCGCCGAGAGACGACAAGCTCTGCCTGATGTTCAGGGTGGGAGACCTTCGAAGTTCCCACATTGTGGGGGCCAACATCAGGGCCAAACTCATCAAGTCTAAGCAGACTCAGGAGGGTGAGACAGTTAATAATGAATCTTTCTTTTTCTTCCTTTGGTGACAAAAACTGTAATAACTACATCTATTGAAAAATCAAATGGCCCAGTATATAACAACAATAATAATAATAATAACATACTTGGCCATATGAACCACTCATTCTGAGATCTCTTAAGAACATTGTGTCTTTCTAGTATTCTGTCATTTTACACCTGAGCTTCCAGGTACGACCTCTCTCCTCATCTCCACTTTATTGGCTCTTCCAGGTGAGTTCATCCCTCTGGATCAGACAGACATCAGCGTGGGCTTTGAGACGGGCGATGATCGTCTCTTCCTGGTCTCACCATTGGTGATTTCCCATGAGATTGACGCACGTTCACCCTTCTGGGACATGTCGCACGCCCAGCTAGAGAAGGAAGACTTTGAGATTGTGGTCATCCTAGAAGGAATGGTGGAGGCCACTGGTGAGAACACCAAATTAAGAAACATCCGCGAGTTTAAATCTATTAATTTAACCCCTAAAAAAAGCATGTTTTATTTGTTGTCCTTGATTTTAAAATGAAGAGACTCCACCTGTGGGTAGAAACCTTGCAAGCTTTTTAAATCACCCTTAAAACTAACCACAGCACTGAGCGCTATTTTGGGGATTGCGCTCATACATTATTTTGCCCCTTTTATTAAATCTAGCCCCAGGTCCTATAATAATCAGCAAGTAAATAGTAAAAAAACAAATCATCAGATTTAGTAGATTAGATTAAATTAAAACACTGAACATAAAAAATAAGGAGAAACTCATTTCCATGTATGCACAAGAAATGACAATGTGGGTGATGAAAAAAACCTAGAAGTCACGGTCTAGCAGTCTGCATTCTGACGATACCCCATCAGAAAGCAAACTGTTTAAAACTGGAGACTCGTCTACCCTTGGGCAAATCACAGAGCCCTGCTGTGCTTACTCACTCTTGATAAATCATCAGTAAAAGTGGAACTTTTATGCTATATATTTCCAGCGCCATATTTTTATTTTTAGCCTCTGCCAGAGTGGCTTTGCGTGATTCACAGATTCCATCCATCTTCTTCCGCTTATTTAATTCATTGTCGTGAAGTGGATCCCAGTAGTTGCTGGGATTTACAATCACCAATTAATTTAACCCCATCAATGTCTTTGAACTGTGGGAGGAAGCTGGAGTTCCCAGAGAGAATCCACACATACACAAGGAAACTGTACAACATACAACCCTCCTTTAGCTAATTTCTTCTATTTGGCTGCCCCTTGGAAACAGATGGGAGGGGATTCCTACCCACTCACCCAGCCATCAATCCATCCAGCCAGCCAGCCACCCACCGACCGACCAATCCATCCATCCAGTAAAATAAAAAAACTATTTTGGACACTACTGGGACTTTATGTCATCACAATATTAGAACCGAGTCTGCTAGATGAATAACTACAGACTACTACTACTACCACCGCATTTTTGTCACAAATATAGAATACATTGAGCAATTTGTCTTAAATGAATAAATGCAAATATTTAGTGGCAGTTCCTGCCTTGACTTGCTGCCGTCTTTCCTCTCGTCCTACTACGTTTTTAGCAAAAAACAGACAATGCATGATGGGATAGGTAACAAAATACTCATACTCAATACGTAGCTGCTACACACTAAGTATTAAGTGAATACAGGCAGAGTCTATATTAATCCCTCCTCCTTGATGTCATACAGAGTTAAGAGAGTCAAGAGTTTTAAAGAAAGTGTACGGAGCAGTCTGAACTTTTGGCTCATAGGGATGACTTGTAAAAATCCTTTAACAGTATACTAGAAAAGAAATAAGGAAAAGCAAAACTTGAAAAATCATAAAAATATATATTTTCACCATACCATACCATATTAATTTATAAAGCACTTCTAAAAAACAACAGTGATGAAAAAAGTGCTAAACAATAGCACCAAATATAAAAGACAAACCAAGGCCACACGGTAGATGATATAGAGACACAAAAGAGTTGTGGAAGTTAAACAATATAGGAGTATATTAAAGTATGTTTTTACTTTCTCCTGCTAGTCTTAAGTGCATCTGGATTTATAGGATATTCATTCCCAAAGTAATTTGCATGAGCTGGGACGTTCCAAATAATATATGCTTGTTTGCAGAGTTTAGCACGCGCTGTTTTTAGGATTGCTTTAACTGAAGCATTGTGTTAAATCTACAAAATCAAATATTTTAATATGTCTGATATAATATAATGTCTGATAGGAACAAGCACCCTGGAAGGCTGTGTTTATCTTTTCTCCCTTATCCCTCTCTTATATCATCTTACGTCAGATTCATTCTGAGAGGATGATATACTCTACTAGTTTCCTCACAGTTTAGCAAAAACTCAGTGTATCGGAGCTATTCAGGATGTGTATCTGTGAGGTAAAGGTGGCCTCTCTGCCTACACCAAATATTGATTCCCTTAGTCAGAGCGCTGTGTTACAAAGACGTAGCTGACGGTCATAACTCTGCTGCAGAGAACATCCTTACAACGACAGCTTGCCGGTGAAATTGTTTGTGACTAAATGGGTAAATGAATTATGTTTGTGTAAGAGTTTTTGGTGTGGTGCTTTTACTCTTCTGCTTTGCCATAGCCAGGCACAGTGAATCCAGTTAATGTCAAATCATTTATCACACAGACCAGAACAAAGCCGTGAGGGGAAATGTGTATTATGAATCTCTATAGTCATCCATTTGTTTGTGCATGCAGGGATGACATGCCAGGCGAGGAGCTCGTATCTTGCAGAGGAGGTGTTGTGGGGTCACAGGTTCAGCCCAATGATGTCGCTGGCAGAGGGCTTCTTTGACGTCGACTATGGAGCCTTTCACCACACATTTGAGGTAATGTCTCTTGAAGAAGATGTGATGAGGGCAAGCTAATAAAGCACAGCATGATTTGTTGCACACGAATATTTCATCCGTCCAGCCTATCACAGGTGTCATTGGATTCGGAAAACATCATAAGGTGAAGGAAAGAGAACATTAGTGTTCAGAAAACCTGCTTCACTTTGAGTAAGACACTTCAAAATGTCACAGTGGATGACTGTCATTAGGATGGGCTACACTCATTTGGCTTCATCTCGATGTTTTCTTCTTGTTTTGTTATATGCAGGCTCTATATGTGGACAAGCATGTGAAAGTTACCACTTAAATCCTAAGGCTAGAAATAATTTAAAATAAATGGTGAAGTTAAATCTTTGTATTTTCTCTTTCCTCTTAAGAGATGTTCCACTTTATTCCTTTATTAAAGCTTTCTGCATATCTGAAGTAAAAATAATTAACAATAAGCATCCGCACCAATGGAATGAGTCTGACTTATTGCCAGCTATATGGACCAAGCTCTTGCAACGGTTGTGTGAGGATGGAATGGCTTGTAGGGGTTGTTGGGCAAACTCCCCTGCAACCTCAGGTATCCTCGAGATGTTAAAGAGTCCAGGTCCAGTGATGAAAACCGCATTGCTCCTCCTGTATCTGAGGTTCAACTGACGGACAGACTCTCCTTTTGAGCACCCTGGCATAGACTTTCCCTGGGAGGCTGAGGAATGTGATTCTACTATAGTTGGAGCACACCCTCCAGTCCCCGGTCATATTCATCATAGAGGCATGTCAACCAAGACAGCCCTACAACATCCAGAGCCTTCAGGAACTCTTGGCTAACCTCATCCACCCCAGGGGCTCTGCCATCAAGGAGTTTTTTTAACTGCCTCAGTGATGGACCAATCATCCTCCTTGTCCCCAGGCTCTGCTCCCTCTACGGAAGACGCATCAGTGGGGTTAAGAAGGTCCTCGAAGTATTCCTTCCACCACCTGATAATATCTTCAGCTGAAGTCAGCAGCGCTCCACCCACACTATTCACGGTGCAGGTAGAGCACCACTTTCGCCTCCTGAGTTGCCTGACGGTTTGCTAGAAACTCTTTGAGGCAGTCCAAAAGTCTTTTTCCATGGCCTCTCCAAACTCCTCCCACACCCAAGTTTTTGCTTTGGCCACTGCCTGAGCTGCGATCTATTTGGCCTATAGGTACTTACTAGCTGCCTCCGAAGGCCCATAGGCTAACCAAGCCTGATAGGACTCCTTCTTTAACATGATCCATTTGGATCATATCCCAAGTCAGGCCTGTTCCCAACCTGAAGGCGTAGGGAACAAACCCTCTCATACACCAGGAAAAACCCCAACGTACAAGCAGCAAGCCTAGGGGATACTAAGATACCTACTCTAACCTGCCACCTCTCGCCACGGGCAACTCCAGTCTGAGACAGAGTCTAGCCCCTCACCAGAACTGATTCCAGAGCCCAAGCGGTGCGTTGAGGTGAGTCGACTATATCTAGCCGGTACCGCTCAACCTGAGAACTAGCCCAGGCTCCTCCCCCACCAGAGAGGTGATGTTCCATGTCCCAATCACTTGTCTCTGTAGCCAGGGATCGGTCTCCAGGATCTCTGACCCTATGGCGCCTCCAGCAGGGCGTGGACCTACAGGAGGGTAGGTATATGTCCCTTTTTTCAAATGCCCCGTGGGCTAATTCCTGGCCATCAGGTAAAAGGTGAAGATGAGTAAAGGAACCTTCCTGAAATGAACATTAGAAACGCCATCTTGAGAACTCCTGTTGGGATAAAGTAATGAAATGAACTAAAAATGAACAAAGGAAGGAAATGAACGGTACAGCTTGAGAGTAAAATAGCTACACAAATGTAAGGCTTCACTGTTAGTCCCTCAGAGTTTAAGAAAAAAGACAATTTTCTATCATTCATCATCTGAACTAAGCAACAATTCTTCTAGAAGCACCAAGATTATTGAGATAGAAAAAATTAGATCTACTCTTTGTCTGTTATCCCTATTCCTGTCTCCACCTACACGTGTAACTGGCAGCTGAATTCTCACATTCTCTTGGGGTTGTTGAAAAGCATGCTGGGATGTGTAGGAACTCTGACTAAAGTATTTATTTCATGTTTATTTTTGTAGAGATGTGGACTGTACATTACATGGACATGTGCTACATATGTGGGCATTTGTAGCCTAATGCAATGAGTCTTTAAAAATATAAACAGAAATATTAACTGAAGTGAGGAGACAAACACAGAAAATATGGTGAAGTTTGATTCATGTTCAAGTTTGCAGGTTTTTTTCTGAATAAAGGAACTTTTGGCTCTATGGAAAGATGTTTTTGCCAAAGCAAAATCACACAGATTGTCATAAGATTATAAGTTTTTAACTAGTTTTGTGATTTTGGATGAAATTTACTCAAAATAACAGACAATTTGTAAATCAAATGGTTTAAAATAGCCTGAGAAAACAGATGTCTTTAAAATAATATAATGCAGTCAGAGTTGTAGAAGTGGATGAGGCAGATTACACTAAAAAGATTAGGAACTCGCATTTAAGCTGGCAGAACTGTCAGGCTGTACTTAGACACAGTAACACTTTGAGCTAAATCCTAAGGTCTTCATGCTAATATGCCCAAAGTGACATGTTGATTTCTAGCATATTAACATGTTACTGACTGGCAGTAGACACAATGCACAGCTGAGTCTGATAGCAATGTCTTTAGTTTTGCAGATATGTGATTATGGAAAAGTAGATGGTGGTTTATGGTTGTGGTGGCGCTGACAGAGGGAAAATTGTAAGGATCCATTAAAGTAATTTGATATGAAGACAGTGAGACAATGATGAGGCGTGAGAGATGGGTTCATGGTGGGGGTGGGATTAGATCAGCTCGGCTCTGAGGCCCTTCTTGTTTGCAGTGGTGATGGACAGGCTGACAGATGAGTTCATGCCAGAGTCTCTATTCTGTTCACAGAAGAAGTTGTTATATGTGGGGAGCCAGGCAGAAAGGTGAAGATGCAAGACATAGAGGTAATGAAGGTAGATGAATTTAAATGCCTATGCAATAACTATGCAAAGCAATGGACAAAGCACAAGAAAGGTGAGGAAGAGAGTGCAGGCAGGGTGGAGTGGAATACGTGAAAGGAGAGGTTTTTATAAGATGGTAGTGAGACCTGCTATACTGTATGGTTTGGAGACAGTGGGACTGACAAAAAGACAGGAGGGCGAGGTGGAGGTGGCAGAGTTGAAGATGATAAGAGTTTCACTGGGAGTGACCAGGACGGCCAGGATTAGAAATAAGAACATGAGAGGGACAGTTCAGGCTGAGCATTTTAGGAACAAAATAAGAGATACAAGGTTGAGATGGGATATAGTGGACAAAGGAATTTGAAAATACTCCTGACAGGCAGGAGGAAAAGAGGAAGACCACACGGAAGATTCATGGATGTGGTGAATAAGGACAGATGAGGATATTAGGGATAAGGTGACCCCTAAAGAGAGCAATCGAAAGAAGAAAATAATTTTGTAATGGTTTTTATTTTGGTTAGTTATAGTTTTTCAAAAATAAAAGTACTAAATGTTATTATGATGAAATCAGAATGTCAGACCAGCCAGTAGACATTGTCTTCTCAAGCCATTGCACTAAAACAAGTCCTGCAGTACTTGCTCTTGCCATTTTACCAAATTTGTCTGTAATTCAGTTACATAGTGATCATTGGATAATAAATACATTTTTAAAGTGTGCTTTCATACTGCAATGAAAAAATATCTGTCTATTTTTTTTTTACCATTTTGCTATTTTGTATGCTGTTTGTTTTGTTAACTTTCCTTTTAATTATTTTATAAATTGAGTTAAGTTTTGTACGTCCTGTTATTGGCTTTTCTAAAGCACTTTGCTATTTGTGTCTATGTAAAAGTTGAATATAAATAAATGTTGCCTGCTTGCTTGGTGGCATCCATTTCCAAACAAAATGTATGACAAATGTTAAAAGCATAGTTAGATCAAAATAGAAACTTCAGAAACATAGGACACTGTTTGGGTGGTTGAAGGTGAGCGCTATCAGGTGGAAGTTGCTTGAAATTCTCTGCTGCTGCTTCTTTGATGTGTGAAATCAAAATACAGATGCTGTAAAGCAGCGTCTGGTGCTTTGATGTTCTTAAAGCCTATGGAAGATGAATGCACATGCTCTTATATAGCACTTTTCTACTGTACTTGAGCACTCAAAGCACTTTATATAAGATGTCTCATTTTTAGCCATTCACACAAGCACTTTTTTCTACATATAAGGGCCACCCCAAAAGCTAGTATACTAGAATGGAAAATACTGAAATGGAACTACGTGTCAATTCTAACTTGTCGAATACATGATGGCAATTACAAAGTCAAGTCAAATCAATTTATATAGAACATGTTAACACAATAGAAGTTAATCAACATGCTGCAGAGTAAACAATCGAGGCATCATTAAACCATTATAATAAATTAAAAATAAATCAAGCTAATGATCTGATGATATACTGTCACCTGAATCTAAACTGAAGCTGAAAAGGTCAGCAAGGACAGGTGGGTTTGAGTTAGATAGAAAACGATTACAGTTTATGTTGCACTTTTGGGTTCAAGCTCCCTAGGTCCACATTTGGGATGGTAGAGCCGGTCATCTGCTAATCAGAAGGTTGGTGGATCATCAATTCCTGGTTGCTCCAGTCTGCATGCCAAGTATCTTTGGGCAAGATACTAACCCCAAGTTGCTCTCTGACGCATCAATCGGAGTATGAACGTGTTTGAAAAAGCATACCAAACAGTGCTTGTGTGAATGGGTAAATAAGGCAATTTGTGTAAAGTGCTTTGAGTGGTCAGATAGAGTAGAAAAGTGCAATAAAAGAACCAGTCCATTCATTTTGGACTACACAAAACTTAACAGAGAAATTCTCATCTTACTTTTCTGCTTCCTCAAGGTGGACACGCCATCCTGCTCAGCACGAGAGCTGTCATTAGCTGCAGCCAGACTTGACGCTCATCTCTACTGGTCCATTTCCAGCAGGCTGGATGAAGAGCCCACTCTGGCCAACCAGGCGGCCAAGCAGCCAGACAGCGGCTCGGCCAACAGCAAAGGAGGGGAGCCGACCTTCATCGTCGGGGAGATGACTGACATCCAGGAGCAATCAGGACTGGGCGAGCTGAATGGCAGCGTTGCCACCGACCAATCAGAATCCGAGGCCTAGAACAGAGAATGTTTACAAAGACCTTCAGTATATCGCCACTACCACGCCACAGTTTCCAGACCTTTACTTTCAGGCAACAAGTAGTTTCATTAGGCTCACTTCTGCAGTATACTCCATATCTTATGTTACCATCTGAAAGAGTTTATTTCTTGAAACTTTTGTCTTTTCTTTGTGCGTTCGTCTTTGTTAAAAGTGTACTGTATGTGTGCTATCTCCTTTCGATTTGTTGTGTTAGCTCCAATCACCCTTGCCTATATCTACATTTAAATGACAATACTATGCTTTAGGTGGGGTCAACAGCAGGATATCCTGTGGACCGAAACAGAAACGTAATATGTCCTGCTGGGTAAAAGGATGGCTTTATGTGCAGAGTTAACTATATAGATTGTACACATTTAAATAGGTACAGTGCATAGATGCTTTATTTTCACATGCACTAACATCGACATGGTAGTAGCCTCACATTTCGTTAGATGCAAGGATTGTTCTGAGATTTAATGCACATCCATCAGGTGTTAACAGGGTGGGAAATTAACACCAGCACACAGCCGCTGGTACATCTGTCTGTTTGGCAACAAACCATCGTGTGGTGCTAGAAAAATGTCTGAACACCTATTTGACCTGACAAAAGTGTAAAAGCATCTGTGAACATCGCAGCTGGCTTCCTGCCCAGAGATTAAGCACTATTTTCTCTTCAGGGGACACAAAATGTTAATGTTTGTTAAAACTACTGATAGAAATTTGCTGCACTCGACACATTACGGTGAGTAGGGTATGTAAAACCTTTAACGTAGAGACAGGTTAACACTCAAGCGTATTCGTGGCTTCGTTTCACATGCAGTGTGTGTACAACGAGGGTAAATGTATCTTTTGTCCCCTGCCAAGTAGAAACTTATAAAGCACAACAGTGTCCTGCTCAATTCAGCCCAAACTCCTGCTTCTGCTGCTGTGTATATATGTGGTCATTTTTACTTGATGTTTTTAATATTTAAGATGAAACATCAATTAGAATGAATAAACTGCAGTATATTCCAGAGGATCTGCATCTGTTTATGTGTTGTTCTGACGAGGTACGACATGAAATATGCAACATGAGCATTCACAAGTTTTCATGTTTGATAAGAAAACTGGTATTCAGTCCTGAAAATTTGTTTAATCCTTTTTACTATTAAATCATGTAGTCTAACGATAATAGGCTGAAAAAATCTTCTCAATTATGGTAAATACCGTTCAAGGTTCCTATACTTTGCTTTTTAATGCCAGCATATACATCAGCAAATTTCAGTGGTGCAAATGGTACTTTCTACCCTCATACACTTCCCTTAAAATGAATTATACACAAAACATACCCCATTTGATAAAATATGATGAACTGTTAAAGTATTAGCTCTATAGGCATTTTATTAGGTACACCTTGCTAGTCCCAGGTTGAAACCCTTTCATCCATTGACATGACAGCATGACCCAGTTGCTGCAGATACGCCGACTGAACATCCACAATGTGTCCCAAAGGTGCTCTACTGGATTGAGATCTGGCGACTGCGAACCTGTCGTGTTCACAAAACCAGTTTGAGCTTTGTAAGATGCTGCGTTTTCCTGCTCGAATAGCCTTTAGAGGTTGGATACACTGTGGTCATAAAGGAACAGACATGCTCAGCAAAAACAGTCAGGTAGGCCGTGGCATTTGCTCCCCTACACCATTACACCACCAGAAGCCTGAACTGTGACACAAGGCAGGATCAATCCATGCTTTCATGTTCTTTACACCAAATTCTGACCCTACCATCTGAATGTCACAGCAGAAACTCCTCCGACCAGGCAACATTTTTCCAGTCTTCTGTTATCCAATTTTATTTTGGTGATCCGGTGTCAACTGAAGCCTCAGTTACCTGTTCTAAGCTGACAGGACATTTACTGTTGCTTTCTTAAGCAGTCTTTCTATTCTCCTCCAACCTCTCGCATCAACGAGACATTTTAACCCAGAGAACTGCAGCCAACTGGATATTTTCTCTTTCCTGACCTTTCTCTGTAAACCCTAGAGATAGTTGTGTGGGAAAATACCAGTAGATCAGCAGTTTTTGAAACACTCGGAACAGCCTGTCTGACACTAACAACCATGCCATGTTAAAAGTCATTTAAAGCACCTTTCTTCCCCATTCTGATGCTCAGTTTGAACTTCAGCAGGCCATTTTGACGAGGTCTACATGTCTAAATGCACTAAGTTGCTGCCATGTGATTGGCTGTCTAGTACCCAATTACCTAAAGAAATCAAAGATTAAAAAACCTAATTTAATTACACCTAAAAGTTGGTCTTCTGGATCCTTGTCAGATTTTTTTTTTGTTATTTTGGGAGTGAGAGAACCACAATAGGTAGGGTGCAGTTGTAATAGCATTTACTTTGGGTGGAAATTACAGAATAAGTCAAAATACAATACTATCAAGACGCATTCTCCATGATAACAATGGTTTCACAATACGGTAAGTCTGTAATGCTCAGTACATTAGCACACAATCACCGTAGGACATCTGTGTTCATGAAGAAGAAAAACGTGTCTGAGAAGCCAAAAAAGAGCATTATGTATTTAATAACTGTACTATCGTGTTAGTGTGAGTTATTCTTTAACTTTAATTAACAGTTATCCCTGATTTTCTTTTCCATCCATTGTCCACCATCTCTCCCTTTTTAAGGCTGTTTTGCGTCTTCTCTGCAAATAAGTTAACTTCAGTTTACCATCCGTCACCACTCGGGGTCAGAGAGTCGTGACTCTGGTCAAACAGGTAGGGAATACATTTAGAGTTCCTGTATGTGAAACAGCTGAGCTTTTATTTTTAAATTTTTATGAGTATGACTAAAAGGCAGTCAATGTTGGCCTGCTTTTAACCTTTTCTATTAAAACCAAACATAAAAAATGGCCTGAAATCATCTGAATCTATAAACATCATGTCCCTGACTAAAACGTTTAGAGACATACAGACCCTGTGACCAAATTAAAAAATAAAATTGCGGGTAATTTAGATAGTTAATTTAGATAATGCCTTAAAATAATCCCCTGAATAAGTGCTCAGATTGCATTCAAGCAGTACGACCTACTTCTAAAAAAAACCTAATTTTTGTTCTCGTTATGTACATTCAGCTGCTGATTAGCTTCTAATTAACTAATGGTCCATATTAAACTTCATCAGTGTCTCCAGTAGCAGACTCACTGTACTCTACATCTCATTAGAAATTCAAGGGCTGGCTGTCAGCAGCCAGAGAAGTCAGCATATTGGGTTACTAGGCAGAATCTAGGCTTTAAGAAAAAAGACATGCCTTCTCTGTTTTGGCTGCTAGATGGCGGTAAAGATCCCCACACATGCTCCTCCCGCCAGTCACACAGCCCTGTTGGCATATAATGAGATGGGGTCCCCATTTCAGCTGTCTCCTAGGCAACCAGGGCTGGGGACAAGGAGAGGGCAGGGTGTGCATCTGCGTGTGTGTTTATATATACATAGATGTGAGTGTGTGTTGTTGTGATTTTGAAGGGGACCCTCAGAAGAGAGAGTTTATAAAGAAAGTCAATGTCAGAGCTGATGTGACATTTGTAGTTTAATATTTGTGTAAGAACAGATGATGATGATGATGCTCAGCAATGACCTTCAGCTGCAAAGAACAAATGCCCTTGACTGTGAACACTAAGACATGCAGGATATTGACTGATTTCTGTGTTGTTTTTATATGTCAAAATAAAATCATACAAATATCACACAGAAATACAGGTTTTGTCATCTAAATGTCTCATTTTGAAACAGAAAGAGCCTGAACCATCAAACTCAACAAAGAAACAGCAAACTTACAGATAAGACCACACTTTTACTTTCACCTCACGTTGTGTGACATATCAAAACTGGGATCAGACACGATTTGCTTTTTGAATAAATGGCTAAGTGCAAGTTTGATAGTTTCTAGTGATTTTAAGTTCGCCCCTCAGCCGAACCCCAAGTGCACATGTTTCCGAGTTCTAATTATGATTTTAATGAGAGGCTGTTTTGCATGATCCCTGCTGAGCTGAAATCAATGTTTTTCTTGATGGAAGGAAGTCATGACAGTCTTGTTTCAGTCTAAGCATTCAGAGGAAGCAGGTGAGGAACATTTATAAAATTAGTAGATATAAAATATCCGTTATAAACTCCACCAGTTTCTGCAAGTCAAATAAAAAACTTTTTCTAAAAACTTTTTGGAGTCCTTGAAACTCCACACGGACCCGAAGCAAAACTACTCAGCTTTTTGAATCTGATCTTAAGGCATTGTGTGTGTGGTCTACAACTACTATAGCAGCGGTTTTCACACATTTTGTGCAAAAAGCATATCAAAGGAAAAGTCAAAATTACAAAGCATACCTGATTCAAATCTGTGCAAAATACATGGAGAATCTATGTCACGGGTGTCAAACTCATTTTACTTCTTGTGCAACATACAGCCCAACTGGATCTCAAGCGAGCCACACCAGTGAAAAACATTTCTTTTCTATAATAAGTGTAAAGGAGCAGGAGTATATCCTGAAAATGTTCACATTTGGACATTTTAATGAGATATGCATTTACAGAAATATGATAACCAGGCTGAGATGTCTTGAGAAAAACAAATGCATTTACAAGAAAATGTCTCATGTCTGAATGTTGTATGTTTATGCCACAC
This sequence comes from Oreochromis niloticus, assembly GCF_001858045.2. NCBI lineage: Eukaryota > Metazoa > Chordata > Actinopteri > Cichliformes > Cichlidae > Oreochromis > Oreochromis niloticus. The sequence continues at coordinate 27,151,234 of NC_031982.2, forward strand.
AACATTGAGTGAGTCTACTGTCACTGAACAGAGATCACAAATAAAAAATACAACATTATTTTATGTGAATGTTACCATTCAATTTGTCTGGGTCTAAAACTATGTTTAATTATCCATGTATTTCACTTCTGTGTAACATATGGGGATAAAAAAAAAACACATGATTAAAAAAAGTGTAATGGCTTTGCTTCAGGTGCCATCATGTGGGATAGTTTGGATCCTCTGCTGGGTGGTTGTAGCTCAGGTGGCAGAGCAGGTCAGCCACTAATCAGAAGGTCGGTGGTTCGATCCCAGGCTGCCTCCTGGCTGCATGCCAAATATCCTTGGGCAAGATACTAACCCCGTGTTTGCCTACTGGTGGTGGTCAGAGGGTCCGGTGGCGCCAGTGCCCCAGGGCAGCTGTGGCTACAATGTAGCTTGCCATTGCCAGTGTGTGAATGACTGAATGTAGTGTAAAGCGCTTTGGGGTCCTTATGGACTGAGTAAAGTGCTATACAAATGCAGGCCATTTACCATCTGCCAGGTCGCTTCTGGCCACATGTTTGATACTCTGGCTCTGTCTTTTTTGGCACGACAGAAGTTCTTCTTTTGGTTGTATACTCAGGTGATAGCACCTGGGCATGACGCCTGCAATACTTTTTGTTTCTGTGCAATAACCTTAACTTATATTACATATTATATAAGTATATGTCTCTCTCTCTCGCTGTATATATATATATATGCATTTAACTTTTTTTCCATTAGACAGTATCATTTTGCTGCCTCTGGCTCTGGTTCGGCACTCTTTTGAAGGCTTACTTTATTTTCCAAGTGCCTCTTCACATTGCTTGGCTCAGTGTTAGAATTATTGAGGTTTTCCCAGCAGATTGTGGACTGAGGGCTTCTGACCAGTTGAAGCACTGGTGGTTTCTTTGAAGAAATTTCATTCCCCCACCTCCCAAATTTTATGTCCTTCTCACTGATAACTAGCCTTTGATGCGTCACAGTGTAATATGCCATTCATCCTGCAAGTTTCCGAACAGATTTGGATTCTCATTAACACAAGTTTTTTTCCAGCAATATAGGGCATAAATTTAACTTTGTAGTTTTAAAGCAAAATTAAAATGTATCCTTTACTTTATGCATCCATGTACGTAACAATATAAAGTGCACACGGCACATCATCTGGGAACCTCTGTCCTAGCACTGACAGTTTCAGAATTACTCATAACCAATTGTAAGCCATCACTGTACTGTGACTTTACAGTCTACAGTCTACAGTCTGTTACATGTTGGAGCACCTACAAGTGACATATTTAACAAAAGAGCATGTTAGTGTTTTATAAGAGTCTCCTAATGTGGTAACACCGGCACCTAAAAATGCCAGATCAAAATGATTAGTGAGACCCGTTTCATATTCAGGTATGGAAATGATCTCCTTCCATAGTAGCAAAAATAATTTGAAGTTCATATTACTGCACTGATTGTTTTTCCCACTTCTTCCAATTCTCCATATTCTGTTTTCATACTGCATGAACCACAAGGTCCCACTGTAACACTCTGAAGTCACTAACCTTCATCAAGCCTCAAAAAAACCTCAGTCAGTTCCTTCTTCCTGCTGTTCTGCTGATGAGAAAAACAGGCAGCAACACCTCTTGTATGTGTAATGACTTCAATCTAAAGTGAGATCACATCCTGGTAACAGCTGCTCTCAGAATACGGGAAATTAAAGCACAACATTTAGGCAATGTATGGAATTAAGTGAAGCCTAAAATTAAGTGAAGCCTAAAATCTAAAATCTAAATTCACCTTCTGATACCAAAAGAAGACGCCTCACTTCCAGAGTGGTCTCCTCACTTCCAGAGTGGATGTATCTCTGAGACCTCTAGTTGATTACCTTAAAAGCATTAAATTAGATGTAAAAGCAAAGGCTTGCACCCAGTTAAAGCAAACCTCCCATGTGAAGTAGAGCAGCGCTGATACAAGAGTTAGACCACCCACTGTAGCATACAGCAGGCTCTGAGGCAGGCTATGGAAATGGCAAAGTCATTTTCCATCTGCTAAATGACATGATTTCACATCACTTACACAGTACAGACTGTTTTCACATAAATCTCCCCACCATATCCAGACAAGTCTGGATATAAAGGTCTAAAAGTAATCAAGATCAAGACGCATGATTAACTGCAAAGCATGCAATTAAAATCAAGCTCTTGACAAAAACAGCCATTCAAACAGAAATGCAAATAAGAGCATCTAGGGATGATCATGTGCTGGTGAAAACGATAATATGCGGGGCCTAAAAGAACTACTAAAAGAATCTCGAGGTGTGTTTGTTTTGTTAACTTCCAATTCCAAGTTCAAGATGTAATTTGCAGCACAAATTAGATATGCAATTTGTACTACAACAGGGGTTAATGTGAGGTAATTTTAGTGACAACTGAACATATGAATGTGTACAATCTGTAGTGAAGAATTTAGATGTTTGTTTTATGGTATTCTTGTTGTTTGAATGCTTGTGACCAATCAGGTTGCATGCAGGTGAAATGTCTGTGTCGAGACTGCTGAAATGCAACTGATTGATTTAGTTTTTATAAGCATTTTAAAAAATGTGTCTGGATTTCTAAGCAAAGACTGAAATCATGGTCCCCCAATATCTGGCTGGCTCTACCTGAAGTCCCAATAAATTGGCTGCTTACCCCAGAGGCTGATTTATTTTACTATAACACTGTAGAAAACGACTGCGCAGGAGTCACATCGTGTAAAAACCCAGCATTTTTTCAATAGGAATGGCAGAAAAATATGCCATGCACAAAAACCATCCAGATCTAAACTGCATTTAATAACTTTAGAAATATTTTTTTTAAATGAATTCAATATCTCTAAAATATTTGCCACTAGTTCAGATTAGTGCTAAACCTTTACTTTCTTTGGCAGTCATTTTAAAAAGAGAAACATGCACGAGTACTGTAAGGCACATGCTTCTGCCAAATGGCATATGTTACCATAAAGCTAACAGCCTTGATAGTGTGACAGAGAGCAGCAAAAGAGCTGATGCAGGGGTCTGTGTTCAGCTGGTGTTCCAGCATTTTTAAAGGAGACCTATTGTGCTCATTTCCAGCACCATATGTTTATTCTTACACTCTCCTAGAGCAGGTTTTCATAATTGACTTTTCAAAATAATCCTTGGTGCAGCAGCTGATCTGTCTGATTCGGGACATTTTAAGACATCGTCCCCCTTTAAGGTCATCATCTCTTTAAGCCATCGTTTTTCTGTTGGCTGCCTCTCCCACCTAAAAAACAGCAAGTAGATGGGGGTCATTGTGCTCTGGGTCAGAGCTATGCACCTGAGATGACAATATTAGGGATATTTGAATTCACTGATATCATACACAGCTGAAAAAAAGACTGGAATGAAGTATTTTGAAATCAAGGGTTTAGAGCAGTCTGAAATCTGAACTTTGACCCATTTGACCCCATATTTGACACACACATCATTCGTTTTAACAAGGACAAACTTAAGGTCTCATTATATAAATATATAAATATTTAAAAACGAGGTACAATTTTTGGCATTCATGCTTGAAAACACAGAAAACTGTTGAATTTCTTCATCAGCTGTGGATTTTCTAAAGCTCTGAATTGCAAACATTGTCATTATTTGAGGTGTATATTCTAAACGTTGTGACATGAATGCATAAAATTATGTTGTGATATTATATGATGCAACCGTACAGTGTAGGAATAAAACATAATAACCACTTTTAAATATGAAGTAAAAAAGAAATTATTTCAACACATATTTTTTTACATGAAGTATTTTGATATGAGTGAATGTGAAGCATGTACACTGTTTATGATTTGCTTTTGGACATACGGATGAATTTTAGCCAGCATGCAAAGGATGAACATAGCTTTTACTTTTGAAAAGTGGAAGTCTTAATCCTGTGAAAGACCTTAAAAAATATTTAAAAGAAACCTTTACTTGTTTATGTACTAAGCACTTTGTCCACATGAGATTAAGTGTATCTAAGTGATGCAGACTGGGCTAAAAGATGAACTTCCCAGTGCTCTAGTGAGAATTTGCAGACAGAGAGCTGTTGGAATAATCTCAACACGAGGCGAACTAACTAGATTTTCATTAGCTTGCAATAGTATTCAAGTTTTTTATCAAAATTTAGCTAAAATGCTATAAATAAATAGAAACAGCAACTCCTAACTACTATCCCAAGTTCAAGGATGTGAAGAACATGATTATTATTCATTTTTAAACTACAGAAGAGCACTTTCAGGCTGAAAATTGTTAGCTCCGGGCTATGGATGATATTACACTCATTATCAAGGATTTCCAAGTTGCCAAAATGCGTTACAATTTCTGCAGTGTGTTATTTTATACACACAACTACAACGTGTATGTTCACAGGTGCATTGTTCAGTAACATATTTATGTCTTAGTCGTATTACAGATCTGTCACTCATTGCTTGGACAACCTAAAAATGAAGAGGGCTCTGCACTTACACGTAGAACGTAGCTAACTGGGAGTTTGCTGCTTGAATGCAGTGTGAAACATCTTCCAGCACAGTGTGCCTACTCAGTCTGGTTTTTAGCAGGGTGTTGGCACTTGGGGAACAAATATAAACTGGCACAGGACCATGTATGGCTTCTATAGTCAACTGTGTTTTTAACATGTGGCTTTGGATGAGTATGGGATAGAAATCGGCTTTAGTTAGTAGCATTAAGTTTAGCTTTGAGCCAGTGTCAGCTAGGTGCATCATTTATCATCAGCCTGACATCCGAGTGTCCTAGAACACGGCTTGTATTGGGTCAAGGCATTTTGGCCATTTGGGATCATTTAAACTGCACTGCCACCCTCCATTTTGAACAGACTTTATTTATATTATGAACCAGGCCAGAAACAAGTGAATATGCTGCCATCATTTCCCAATAACGGTATGAATCGTAAATAAATAGTCGAATTTTCAGGTTTTTTTGTGTGTGAATGTTTTATATTTCATCTCACAGTAGTAGAGAGACTAAAGTAGACTTAGTAGACTAAATTTTATAATGCTAAATCTTTAAATGATATATTAAAATGTTGTACATAAATATAGCAGAAAACAATCATTTGCTATGTGAAGACATGGCGTTAATAGAGATTAGACCCCCATTCTGTATTTGTTGTAATTGAGCTTTAGTGTTGCATGTTTTAGGTTTTAGTGTACCAAAAGACACTCATGTGTACCATGAAAGTGCATGGCAGCGCCTTCTTTCAGAAACTGCCGGCACTCCTCACATTCATGATGTGAATAAATCAATTTTATTTTCACTGCACTGCAGCTCTGAAAGTTTGCAGACATTATCAGACATTCACAGCGCAGAGCTATATGTAAGAACACAAATGTCCAATTTAGATGGATGGAACATTAAATGGACCTTACTCTGCATAGGCAGGATAGAATAGAAAGCACAAGTCGCTACAAGAAGACTAACTAGTAGAAATCTTATAAGAGGATGGGGCTGGGCATGGAGAACCGATGGGGTAGTGGGTAGTAAGTTTGGGAAGGCTGGGGAGGGATTCTGGGTGGAAGTTAAAGCGGCACCTCCCTTTGGCAGTGGAGCAGCATTCTTACCAGTCCATGCAACCCAGAGGATGAGGGTGTACACAATGCTTTTGTCGGACAAGAAAGCAATTTCACTTCACGCCGGTACTCCTCACATCCATGAAGTGAATAAATCAATTTTATTTTCGCTGCACTGCAGCTCTGAAAGTTTGCAGACATTATCAAACATTCACGGGGCAGAGGGCAAATATCCAATTTAGATGCATCTACCATTAAATGGATGTTACTCTGCATGGTCACTTTTACAATGTCTGTGCAGTGTCTGATTTATCCCATGTTACAAAATTAGTAGAATGCTATGTTTAGTGTTCCCTGTATACTCTACCCATCGCATAAACCAAACTGGACTATTTCCACTGGTGAGGATGTGTTTCACAATGACAATCTCCAGGTATTCAAATTGGATTTGCCAAATTTTGGGTGAGGTTCATGAGAGAAAACAACGAAAGAGTGACACCCCGTGAAGTCAAAACAAAAATAAGAGCAGTCAAAATTAGTGCGGTTTTTCAGAGATGAAGCTGCAACACTCTCAGACAGAAATAGTACAAAAAAATAAAATTTTAAAACATACAGTTACAAAGGGTTTCACAATTTGGATAAAATACACACATCTAGTGCACACACACACAAAAGCATTTATTCTTACATGCACGCTTAAATGCAAACAAACGTGCAGGGCACATGTCCAGTCAACCCGATAGGCTAAAACCCAAAACCCAGAGGTGCTAAAATCTCCAAATTGTGTGCCCGATTTAAAATAAGTGCATGAAACACTTCAAAGGTGAATCAACAAGGCCGACTGCTGTAATATTTAAGCAGGGGCCAGCACATGCAATGCTCTGAATGTGATTAATGCAATTTGTAGACAGTTTATTGTAGACTTTAACGTACAATATCAATATACTGACTCTGCTCAGAAATTAGGTCAAATATTAATTGTACTCTTAGTTATTAACTGTTTATTTAAGTTAAAGAAAACACATTTAATACATTTGGAAAAGTCTCATTCTGAGTCTTTCTTGCAGGCTGGTGCAGAGGTTAAAACTGTTGCCTGCCATTGAGGTTTTGAAACATCTGGGATGTGGTTTTCTCCCACAGCGTAAAGACTCATATTTTAGGTTAAGTGGCGATTAGAAATTGTCCAATACATGCAGATGTGAGACAGATGAAGCTTTGACTGGTCAGACTAGAAAAGTCCAATACAAATGCTACTCCGTCTCCAAAATGTATGAACGAATAATAATAAAACAACATTTTAAAAGGTTATTGACTATCCCTGTACCCAAGGGTTACATCTTACACCTTTTATTGAAAGGACACTATTTGTACAGTTCCATTGAGTTATAAAAATATCACCAGTGTTACAACAGACCACAAGGGTGAGCCCATCAATGCTACAATGTCAGTATATTGTCACAGACGTGACACGATGATGTACTGCTAAAGCTTTGCTGTTTTGGTTTTTGAGATGCTGGTGCTCTAGTGTAGTGTCCAGCGGTTATAAATTTTGTATATAGTACATTTCATTTGTTCCAGTGCTCAGTAACTGGGAACCACAGGGCACCCAGTGCTGGTTCTGCTGCTGTAAATGAGTACAAACAAAACTATGGCTTTGAGCAGGTTACAACACTTCCTCATCAGTGAGTGGATCTCTGGGACCGCACGATGTCCCATCACTCCTCCGAATGAGGGATCCCTCAGAGTGCAGCATGCCACAGTTGGCACAGGAAGGCCTGAGCCCAGCACATTTAATTAGCCAAGCTGTCTTGGCATTGGATGGGAGGGGGACACACACACAGTGACGAGTCATCAACATCACCAAGGGTGCGGTACTGCTCGCTGCCATACTGCACATCCAAAACTTAATGGCAAAGGGACGCATGGGTATCAATACAAACAAAATATGGGAAAACTGGGAAAGATAGAGCTGTAATTGCAAATCGGTTTAGCAATGCAGCAAACTTCAGCACAAGCAGTGTCTGACCTTTCCTGCAGAAACATAAAAGGTGTGGCTCCTTCAACATTTAGTGCATTAAACACTTGTGGCAGTGGGAGACAGACCTCACACTCCTTATGTCTGTACTTATCATTCAAGCCTATAGGCAGCACTGAATGAAAAAAAAAGACTGTTGCTATGAAAAAAAAGGAAAGTTAAGAGAAACAGTTTGGAAGAAACCATTCTGACATCCCTTTTTTCTAGCTCCCTGCATGTGAGGAGCCCACCCCACCTCAGCTGTAGTGAGGAGAGCCCAGTCCAGGCAGCCAGCAACCAGCGCGTCTCTGCCTACCAATAGGCATGCTCGGCTCAGGCTCTGTGCAGTGCTCTCAGTCTCAGCAGCTGAAGCTGGGCGCAGGGGAACTGCAACGGCGGCGCCAAGCATCTTCCCAGGTATGCGTCTCTCTGTTGCTACGCCCTTATTCTGTTTTTGCAATGTTATGGCATCCTTGCAGCACGCTGGTTCCCGCTTTGGCGACACTGGTAGATTTCTAGGGAGGGGTTGCTTATCCTCTTTTTTCCTTTTTCTATTTTTTGTGTGTGTGGCTCACGTAGCCTTCGTGGTAGCGCAGGGCAGCGGGTCTTGGTAAACACTCGCATCTGCAAAACCTCCTCGTTAACCGCGCGTCAACTTGCACACACCTCAAAATGTTCGCCCTTCGACAGAACAGCGCCGAGGCGCCGCTGCTGCTGGCAGCGAGGCGGGGATGTGCGCTCCCTGCTTTACTGCGTGCATTTCTCGGAGAAATTTTTGCAACGGGGTTATAATTTGGCCAAGCGGCTTTCGTCAAAACATGACCGCTGACTATATATTCAACTCAAGGTGCGTGCAGGTGGAGGATTTTTACCCCCCCTTCCTCGCTCTGGAAGGCGCTGGACTTGCGGCACTGGGTGAAGCAGGTAGCCTACTGGGAGCTGATTTGAAAAATCATTTCATAGCAGTCAATTTTATGTAGGCTGTGCCATATAACGCTGCAGTAGGCTATAGCAAGGCTATAATAGGTCATGCTGTATGCATAATGCACAATGCATCCATCTATCTATCACAACCTTGATATTTTATTGATAACTGTGTGTTATGATAAAACGGCTCTATTTTAATCATGATTCATTCATACAGTGAGTTATCCGGGGAGAATGATGGTGAGGGAGATGTTTTTTTCCCGGAGAATCTGATGGACATAGTTATCACAGGGTGCTCTTAATTGCAAACGTGCTGAACTTGTGTTTTGAATGAGTTTACATAGGCTAAGCAGTTTTTTTTAATGATTAGGCTGATCTGTGGCGCTGTGTTTTCCCTGTCACTAGGTAAGATGTAGGTACACTCCCTTAGCAGTTGGGTGGTGCTGCCTGCTAGTGCTGATGTGTTACAGTAACCACTACCTGTGCATGCAGTCTTCCAGGCCTGGCTGCACACCAAGGAGTGGTGGTGGCGGGTGGAGGGGTGTTCCTGGAGGATTCTTAGGTGGGAGGGTGGTCAGTGAGATTGGATTTTATAAGTTAGAAGTGAATTCATGCACCAGCCTCCAAGTTAAAGTTGTGTTTTTCAGGCTGGGCAGTGAAGTTATCAACGGACGGTCCTCACATAAAAATTGTTCAATGTTTCCAAAAGCAGAAAAAGGACTTCTCTCGTTATCAGCTAACGAATGACCCTCAGCAGCAACTTTTACATCAGCTGACCTTACTTTTTCATCTTCCTGGCACAAACCTCTCACACCCATTGGTGTATCAGTGATGTTTATGTTAAAAAATATATCTTTGTTGTGATTATTAATCATAGTTTTGTTGTTGCTATGCAAAAAAAAGTCTGGTGTGCCATATTTCCACTGCAATCATTTGGAGCTGTGACCTTGTCAAAAAAGAGCCACCATGTGTCTGGCTCGCTCTGGTTCTCTCTGATAAAACTCTGTGTTAAAGAAGCTACTTTTCTATATGAGCCCGTCCTCACGGATCTGGATTTGGCTGATTCAAGAAGCTCTCGAGTTGATTTTTGCTGCATTAACCACACTACCTATTCGCTCCACTTGAACAGCCAGTAATAGTTGGAGGACTTTTACATCAGAAGCCCGGATTTCAGCATGCTGATTTTGAATGCTATTTTGGGCTCTGTTTAGCCTTGTTTAGTCAGTGAAGTTTCAATGAGATTAATGAATTGGCTAATCAATTTTCACTCGTGTTGTCCTTGAAAATATGGTCCCATACAGTGTGGTTTTAAAGTGGGGATTTCCTGCTGGGCTCTTTGCATCTGGACAGCATTAATTATCTCCAGGATTTGGGCTGATATGAAGCATTACACTGAATAGTACAGTATAAAATAAGCTCCCACACCAGGGGTAACTCCTAACTGCAAAGTGGACAAAGTTATGGAGGGAAAATGTTAAGGTCACATTAAGGTCAAGAGGAAAAAAGAGGAACAGAGAGAATTTTCCAAATGATTTTAATGCAGTGATTCTTTATGGAACGTGTGCTCTGTGTCCTACAGTAACATATAACTAATAAATTCATTAAAGTACTAAATATTGTAGTAGCATACTTGTTTTTGTAAACATAGTCCAGTTTAGAGCTAAAAAAATATTTTATCATTTAAATTAATGAAAGAAAAAGTAATAGAATAAATACAGGGCTGATACTGACACTATATAAAAAAAACAAAAAAATATGGCATGGTAAACAAGACTTTGTTGTAACAAATGAAACTTACTTTTAGCTGTCACTGATGCTATTTTTTAATATTTAATATAAAATGAATGTTACACAACAGATAATACATCAAGTTGACCTTGTTAAATGCCATCTTACTTGTCAGCAAACCAAAACCAATATTAAGCTGATATATCAATCAAGTATATTTAGAATGAATGAAGTCATTTTAATGAAAAAAGGCAGAGAGTTGCAGGTTTTAGCTTCCCAGATGGATTTTCTGATAGTCTTGGAACAACATGTTTTGGTATTGATAGATGGTGGGGGGGGGGGGGGGGGTGTGTCAAGGAAATAATCAAACTGATTACTTGAGAATGAAATAATAAATATAATGATACAATTTTCTCTCTTAAGCTGTCTTTAACACCCTTTGATGTAAAAAACCTGTACAAAGCTGTAGTGTTTATATGTGGACTTATATTGATTATCAGCTGATATTACCTATTTCATGATTTATCAATATCAGCCAATAAATTAAGATTTAAAAAGTAAAGAGGAGATGAGAGAAGCTACCTTCAACCATGTTAAAAGTGTTGTTCAGCAGAGGGCACTCTAAAGCTTCCCTGTGGCAAAAAATATTTCAAACACCAAAAACACAACAGCCAGCTGACCCAAGCAAAGTGTAAACAAGTGAATAAACAACTACAAATAAGAAATATTAGGGAAATCTCTGTATGTTTTGTGTGTCTGAAGAAAAAAAAATCAGCTGATTGGAATATAGAATTTTTTAATTGCAAAAAATATTGGTGCCAGTATTGGTCTTAAAAAGTCTTTGTTGACTGAGCTCTAATATTTATCGAGAATACTGAGTTGCTTCCAAAAAACAAGAAAGAAAAATATCTTGGATTGTAACATTAAAACAGATGTGATGCCCTTTTATGACATAGTCATAATGTTTTGGATAGAAGAAAAGCAGCAATTGTCCATTTTCTGAGATGAGCCAAGATGCATCACGAATATAAAGAAGCTTATTTTCATCTTATTTAAATATATTGTTTTATTAAAAGTTATTAAAAAAAAGTGCCTTTTTCTGTTGCACACTGGACAATTTTCTGATAACGTCCACAGAGACCCTGTAAATGCAGTTTGTGCCTTGCAAACTATTATCAGTCAGATGTTACTCTGTCTGCACATCTTTGATTTAGATTAATTCCTTTTTTTTTTTTTGACTTTGTCACATGACCTCCACCCTTAATCTATGTTAATATAAACATTAATGGAGCTGCAATTCAGCAGTTTCCAGCACAGAAATAAGTAAAAGTGTTTGGCTGTGATCAATTCCCAGATGAGTTGTGTATATAAGTCTATTTTAACACCAACATCTTTGATCCAACAGTGCACTTGTCCTTTAAGTGACACCTTCATAATGGAAAGTGAGCCACTATTCAAGTCTATGATTTGCCAAAATGCTACTGTGTGCAAAGCCTTTGATCACTCTGTTACTGTTTTATAAGCCATCCGCTGTCATCTGCAGGCAGGACAGACTGTTATAGCCACTAATTAATATATCAGACAGGCAGGCGTGGTTGTGCATTCACATGTACACACAAACAAATGAACAAACTAACAGACAGTGAAACTTACACTGCATTCGAGCACCAATACAAAAGCAGTCTTATTTTTTTCCTACTTGTTGCTGTTTGTTTTGAGCTAAAAATAAATAAGTGGTTTTGTACTGAAGTACTGTCATGTAAGAATAAGTTTTTAAGACATTTTTAAGACTAAACTCCCCAGTTTCTGCTTTTTTTTTCTCTTTTTTTTATTTGTCTCGAGTTTTCTAACAGAACAAGCAAGTCAAAGACTCACCTTTGTTATTTAGTGAGTGATAATCTAAACACGCCATGTGAAAAATAGTGTCTATATAGTAAAAATCATTTATATGTCATACTTATCATTACTCAGAATATGATGGGAATTTAAATGTTATTCATACTCTATACTATGACCATTTCTGGCCATTTTCTGACATTTTTCATACTCATAAATTGTTGATTTACTTAGACCGTAATCATCATTTTACTTGTTAATGAAAATAATCGCCAGTTTATGCTTTATAAAACACATCTATAAAGCAAGTATTCTGCTTTATAGAAAATAATTAATTAACCACCACAACATTATGAGAGAGTTTTGGAAAACCGAGAAATTGTTTATTTGCTTTTTTAACTGATTTGTGACGATTGCTATACCTTTGCATGGTGAAAGAAAGTTTGTGGCTTGGTTGATTTTTAAGCCAGCAACGTCTTTGTGAGAGAATATATATGAAAAAAAGACAACATGATGTGCCCATTGGGGCCTTTTTCTAGGGAAGAGAAATCTAAGAGAAATTAAAGAACATACATGATAATAAGAGACTGGAATCAGAGCAGTATAAGTTAAAACGTTAAAATATTGTTAGTATTTTAATAATTTTTTCATTTAATTTTTTTAAACTTTCACATCTTTATTTAAAGTTCACATAATTTTTTATTGTTGACGGCGCTGCAACTCAGACTTCATCTTTGAACTATAGTTTAAGAGTCAAGACCTAAATCAATTTAATCAAACGTCATTAATGCATCAGATTTTTTTCTGATGCCATTAGGATGTAAGAAAACTGACAACCTTCACACTGTGTGTGCTCACACACAGCACAGGCATGCGGGAAAGTATATATTGTGTAGATTATTTTATACTGGGTATATAATACCCAGTATTTTTCTTTTTCTGATGGCATATGGGAGTGGTGTGCAGCACTAATAAGTTAGCAAGAAGGCAGATATATGATGCAACAACACTGGTAGTGATTACTTAAGCATATCTGAAACTGACTGATTGTACGGTGAGGTATTTAATCTCTTATAACTTAATATATAAGAATATGTTGCAGTTTCTTTTAAGATAACTGCTCGCTCTGAGTCTCTGGAGAACAATAAGTGCTTGTCATGACTGATGACGAATATTCCACCTAAAACCTGCTTGCTTTGCGGTTATCAAATTTTCCACTGCACTGCTGTCTGACAAAGGGTAGAGAAATCATTATGTAAACAGTGGTTTAATAGGATGAGAACAATTCTCAATTTGGCAATTGTTACATTAGATAATGGTTTCAGGCACTTTGGGAAAGTTGATAAAATGTCATTGGAAAGAACAAAGGGTGTGGCTCATAACACACACTTTCTGGTTTATAGACTTTTTCAGTGTTCAGATAGTGAGCTTTAAATTCACCTTTAAAACTGTGGCTGTACATCCGGGGTTGCCGACAGAAACAAGATTATGTCTGGGGGAAAAATTCATGTTTAGCTCATGTTAGTGTTTAATTTTAAGAAAAGACTTGTGGAGCTGTCAATACAGCACGTGCTGAAGTAGTTTAAACACATTTTGACAAGGAATGCCACCCTTTTTCTTTCTTACGAAAGTGGCTCTGCTCAGATATAGTTGCATGCACAAATAATCCTCTTCTACCTCTTCCCTTGTCCTCTCTTTAGTGATGGCCTCTGCTGAGCAGCCGTGCTCCAGCTTCCACCAGCAGCACTGCGCATAAGGCAACACACCCACCTTTGCCCTTCTGCCCAGAAGTGAGAGAGACACCACCATGTACAGCGTGGAGGACCTTCTCATTTCGCACGGATATAAATTGCCCAAGAGCGACCCTCCGTCTGCCACGCCTTATGACAAGCGCCCTGCTGATTGCCAGCGTGAACTTGTGGACAACAGGGCTGGCCGGGGGACGCTGAACGGGTATGAGGCAGACCGGGGGGCATCTATCACTGGCATCTATAGCAGCAGGCAGGCACTGGTGAAGGGCTACCCCAGCATAGACATCGAGAGTGGGGATAGGAACCAAAGAAGAAAAGAATTCGGCATTGGTATCCTAGGTGACACTCAGCCCTTGGGTGATTCTCTTGCTACAGATAGTGGGTGAGTGTTTTTTCCCTCTCTTTTGCAATCCCCCACGCCCTGCACCTTCCCTTTCCCTCTCTTTCCTCTCCCCACTTCTCACTGGGGCCTGTCAGTATTGCATGCAAAACTGAGTCTGCACTGCGCAGGGTTTTTTTTTCTCCTCCTCTTCTCTTCCCTTCCTTCCAGAGCCGCAGAACACTGTGGCTGCAGCAGCACTACTGACATATCTTATGCTGGGATATGAGGAATTATGAAAGGTGCCTTTGCAGTCGTTTGAGCTGTGTACATGCCTGCACAGAGACATGGCTCGCATCTCTGTGGAGCCCACCCAGGCATTGGAATCATCTACACAGCCTCCACCAGGCAGGCAGATGTAAACAGCAGCACTAGACAGAGAGCAAACTGAGGAGGACTGAACATGCCTCAAGACAGGCGCGTAATCACTCCACTGTAAACACTGGCACACTGAATCACGCCCAGCACGTGCTCTGTGATGTAAGCATGTTGCTGGGCAAGTGTGCACAGCGCAGCTCCCCTCAGCCATACAGTAGCATATGCTGCTGAGGATGATCCATTGACTTTGCTGCTTAAACGAATGAGTACAATGACTAACAGGGATTTAGTGCACTGCAGATACTGGACGGAGGCTAATTGTTCATTCAGTCTTCTTTTTGTGATGTTACGTTTTAAAAACTATGACACATATATATATATATATATGTATGTATGTATATATATACAGCAGATGATTCTTTGCATGAAACAGTTTTATAATTTCACTGGGAAAATGTAGTTAATATGTTTTTCTGAAAGAACTGATGGTTACATTTGAATTTCAACAAGCATTTAAGCTTGCAGTCCCTCCCTCATTATGATCAGCTGTCATCAGGGCGTCTAAGAACGTGCATGGATGTGAGTGATGACCCGGGGAATATTTATTGATGACAATTAATTTAAAAAAATCATAAAATTCAGTGTAATGGAAAATCCCTCAGTGTACATAGACTTTTTTTTAGATGTGTTGTCATTAAATATATTTTTTTTGTAATATATTTTATCTAAAATAATTGTTTAAGCAGTGCAAGCATGCACTACGGCCTTATCCCATACCCAAGAGGTGATTATGGGACCAGAACTAAATTTATCTCCAGGCAGCAGTGCTTTATCACACTGTACTGGAACCACTGTTGTGAACCTGCCAACAGTAACTCGTCACACAGTTGCCATTTCATATTAGGTTCATCAAGCGTTTTTAAAATTATACAAATGATTTTGGTTGGATGATTGTTGCTCATGCATACTCACATGAGATTACAATTAAAAAAGGCTCTTCTTCTAGTTTACTCCTTCACTTTGGGTGTAACACAGTAATGCAGGTTTAAAGTTTATTGTATTTTTGGTTTAAAGGTTTTTATATGTACTGTAGGCCAAACTGGTTCCTAAAGTATGTGATAAAATAATGAGAGGGACAGAGCCACTTTCTCTTTTGCGTCAGATTTTTTTTTAAAGAGTGGTATTTGCCGTTCAGATGACCAGTTTCCAAGATAAGGTCAGCACAATTTAATATGCAGATCATATTGCAGTAGCATCACAATTTTGTGGTGTCTTCAGGGGACTTTGGAGCTGCTGACTTAAGCATTTCTGGCTCATATGTGCTGGCTCTCTTTGATTAGGTTGTTTTGGAACACCTATACTGCCAAAGCCAAAGCACATGTCTGGGACTGGCATGGGCATGCCACTTTTAATATTTACCAGTGATCACATTTCAAGTGGATGAAATTATTTTAATCTATTATCAAATAGACTGAGATAATACAATATTGTGAAATATGTTTTAGGTATTAACTCTTTTCATTCTAGATAATTTTTTGTTTGTCTGTATGTCCCAGCCTGATGGTTCTGATGCTGTTTAGCCGCAACTCATTTAATAACCTCTGTAATGAAAGAAACCCTGTTAAAAGATTCGACTGTTTTATTAACACTGAGATTTTTTCTTTTATAGGTTCTACGATGTTCCCAGTTTGACTTATTCAGAGCCGCTGAGCCATGACGAGAGGGATATTTCCTACTGGCGGAGGCGAGGTCAGGACTTCAGCATCCTTCTGGACTATGCTGATGGCAGGGAGCTGAGGGCCTCTGCTGGAGCGTGGAGGCCACAGGCCCTGATCACAGCAGAGGAATACAGGGCAGAGAGGCAAGCGCAGCAGCTATGGGAGGACATTTCCTGGCTAAGGGACCCAGATGCAGGCCCTGGTCAGTTGAGAGTGACTGGGGAGAGGAAGTGCCAGAGCCTTGGAACAGAGGAGTGGAGGCCTGCTGTGGGCCTGGGAAGGCAGCTGTCGGATGGGGATGGGGAACGGTGGGCTCAGGACCACTACCGACTGAGGACACCGGAGGGTTTTTTTCACCCTAGAACTAAAGCAAAGTCTCAGTCTCTTCCCAGAGTTTTGTCACCTGAAGGAAGTGACAGAAGAGAGCTCATTCCATCAAGGCCTAGTCTACCTGATAGACAGAGGATAAGCAGCACTGTCTTCTCTGGGCCATACAGTAGGTACATCTATGGCGGCGGCCGGGACCGGTGGGGTAGGAGTATTGGGCCAAGCAGCCATGTTGCACTTTTACCAAAGCCCAGGTTCAGCAGGCCTTTAAAGCCTCCATCATACGAGATTCACCAGCAGACTAGGGGTAGCGCAGAAATGCTTGCTATTGACCAGGGTGTCAAACAAAAAGACAGGCCTATCTATTATCCAAGGGGTGGGGACCTAAGACAAGACTATTTCGCACAACACTCTGCCATCACTGGAATGGAGCCTCCTGGCTACATCCCACCCCCATCTTACAGAAGAGCCCTACCCCCAAGAGCAGTTTCAGTTAACCGCAATGAAATGGCAAACTTAAGATGGAGGGCAGAAGCTTTGCAGATGCCGAGCTCAGATCCCGGAAGGTGGTTTTACAGACAGGCGAGTAGTTCCTGGCTGGAACCTTATGGAGAACGTAGTGCGTCCTATCGAAAACAGGTACTTTCTTCTGGACATGAAGAACAACCAGGTCATGCCCGACAGTTACCCACTGAAGACCCAAGAGCAAAACAAATCTCAGGAGGGCCTGGCGGAAATTCTCTAACAGATTTAGACAAGATGCGCAACACCAACAAAGAGATTCCGTCCGCTAAGATTTTAGGACAATCTACACATGATAGTGCCTTTCCTCCCCAACAGGGGCCAGCTCTCAATACTGAAACCCGAAAAACAGCTCCCAGTGACAGCGACAGCAGTAATCGATGGCCCAACAGGGGAATAAAAAAAAGTGACAGTGTAGCTTCTGAGCAAACCCGTACTCCATTTTTACCTTCATCTATTCTGGGTAAACCACCGCCACCTCCGTGTAAGCCGGCTGACCAGGGTGTATCTGAAACTGTGACAGAAGTAAAAAAGGCAGAGCCACCCGAACCACCGGAGAAAGACAAAACCAAGAATCTTAAGAAGAGGCTTAGTGAAACCATTTTTTGTTTGGTGTCTGTCCCTGTTACTCCGCAGCTCACTGGGACAATTCGTGATCAGAATAATAACAACGAGAAGTCACCAGACCCAGCGGACAGTCCCAGTGGCAACAAAACTGGCCATTTAACAAACCAAAGTCTCCAAAGCACATCTTCAGCTGAAGCTGAGCTGCAAGCACTAACTGGTAGCATAGCGAGCAGCAAAACGAGCAGTAGAGCAAGCAGCAAAATGTTTAAAAAACTACCCTGTAGACCCCCTAAGATAAATCATTACAAGGAGCTGAAGCTGTCAGGATCCTGGCCTGCAAACCAGTATCGAGACCAGGAGACACAAACTAGCCCAGAGGCCCGAAAAGCTGCCCCTGAAAACAAGGAAGCACAACAAGACCCTGTTCCTCCTGGCACCGAAGTAACCCCTGATAGCAGCGGAGTAGTGGGCACTGCCTTCAGTTTTCCCATAAAGGGAGTGAAGAGCCTAAAACTTTCAAGCAACAGCGCCTTCTCCCTGACCTCCACCTTCTCCAACCAGCTGAACAAGAGCACAGCTCAGCAGCCAGCAGTACCACCCTCAGGAAATGTGGAGGAGATCAAACCAGCAGCAAACAAAGGACAGGAGAAATTTGAACCGTTCCTTTTGAAACCGGCAACCCAGCGACCATGGGATGCAGTCAAAGAGCTGGAGACCATCAAAAAAGAAGTCCAGGATCAGCAGCAGCAACAGAGCAGCAAACAGCCCAGTGTTGACAAGTGCATAGAGGACCTTAACGAGGCCTACAAAGACATCTTGGAGCTAGGTACTGCCAGCAATAAAGTCCCAAACGGTTCCGTCCAGATCCCTGAGCGTATCAAAATCCGACTGACATCAGAACCTCTCAACAAGCCCAGCAGCCTTAGGCGCAGTGCAGTAAGCTGGTCTGTTGACCCAGAATACAGGGAAGTGAAGAGCGCCTTCTCCAGGCCTGCAACAAAGTCGGTAACCTTCAGCAAGCAGCTTAGGGAGGAGCTCCCGGTGCCACCTCGGGAGACGGGCTTCAGAGAATACAGGGTTGTTGCGCATCTTTCACGCAGAAGGAGCAACGATGGCAGGACAGTAAAATTAGACCTGCCAGATGAACCTATCGAAACACCTCTTTGTGACTTTAGTCCAACAACGCACACCACAGCAGCTGAGGTGCCATGGGCAGACAGACAGCCCATGCAGGATGCCTCTACACTCACTAGTCCTCCAGATTATGAAGACATATGCCAGACTTTGCGTCAGTCTAGAGACCCATCGGATGCCAGTAAAGCATCCGCAGGCCATTCCAGACCTAATGACACAGAGACTCTTCAAGATCTCAGTGCTGAATCAGAGGAGGAGTGTCCTATTTGTAAAAGAGAGCTTGAGAATCAGATGAGACAGGGTCCATTGCCTCCACTTCACGAGGAGAACAGCTCAGACAGCTCGGCCAATCAAAATGGCAGTCCGCCACAATGCACTGCATTAGAAAGTCCAGCAGAAGATACAAAAACAGAGGAGCCAAATGCATCATGTTCAAATCAGACAGGGTCTGAAGTGTGTGCTGAAAAAACAGAGCAGCATTCACTGACACAGGAGAATGTGGGAGAGGGTGAAAAAACAGACAACGCTCAGGCAGAAAACTTGGACAGTTTATGCATAGTTAATCCTGCTGAGAGCATACCAGTGGATGGAGCTACAGAGGATCTCTCCTCTGCAGCCACAGTATTAGCAGCTGATCAGCCTACAGACCCCCAAGTCACAGAGGAACAGAGTGTTAATGAAAAAGCAACTGACGAAGAAAAATCAGAAGATAAAGAAGCCACTGCAGGAGAAACACCTGAAGGCAGTGCAGGCAAACAGACAGCTGAAGTGAAAACTGAGGAACAAGACAATGCAACGCCAGTTGACAAGCAGGAGCAAGAGAAGAAGCCATTTGCTCTCCCAGAGCATAGACTTGGTCTACGGACTCATCTGGGGCGAGACCTCCCTGGGTTACCAGAGTTTCCGCCTGATAGACTGCCACTTTCCGTTCCCCCGAACCTAGACCGCAGACTATCTCTTAGCTTGGAGGGTGAGCGGAGGAGCAAGGGCCCCTCACAGCGAATTGAAGCATTGCAGAACAAACTGGCTATTTCTCCAGGTCGGGTGGCAGTTGAGCGACTCGCCCGGATGAGAGATGTGGATGTTATGTATCGTGTGAGGCGCTTAAGCATCAGGAGTACTGACTCTGGGGAAGGGGAGACAGAGGCAGAAGGGGACGGCAAGGAAGAACAAGCAGAGGAGTTCGACCCTGCTCCTCATATGGACAAAGACAACGAGCAAGAGGTCACCAACTCACAGGAGAGCCCCGAGACAGTGTTGCAAGATGAACAGGAGTCACCTCTCTCAGGTAATTATTGCCTATAACAGCATAGAAGTGAAGCCTGGTGGATGTAAAGATGATAAGAGAGTTTACTTTTTTTAATTCGGTTTTGTAAATTTTCCTGATTTTGGACCTTGAAAACCTTTGCCCAATTAGACAATTTTGATTCATAACATAATGGATATTTGCTAAAAAAATACTCCTTTGTGAATGAATATCTTTCTTCCTCATGTCCCAGAACCCCAATGATCCCAGCCGAGGGGAGACAGTGTAGAAAGACTGCGTCCACCATCTCCATCTGAGGTTTTTAGCTCCAACACTGTGACCTGGCTGCCTACTAGAATGCCTTCATCTCATCTTGACACTGAAATTGCCTTCTTGTCCGACAAGAGCATTGTGTACACCCTCACCCTCGGCGCTGCGTTGACTACTAAGAGTGCTGTTCCACTGCCAAAGGGAGGTGCCTCTTTAACTTGTGGGGCAACTTCCACCCAGAATCCCACCCCAGCCTTCCCAAACTGACTACCCACTACCCCATCTGTCCTCCATGCCCAACCCCATCCTCTTATAGGGTTTCTACTAGTTAGTCTTGTAGCGGCTTGTCCTTTCTATTCTATCCTCCCTATGCTTTTCTCATTGGCAGACATTATGCAATTCTGTCGTGCATACTAGAATTTCTAAAAATGTCCGCAGCGAAAACATTTTTCGCATACCTGAACGTTTCTGTTTGTTTACGGGCGAGTTGTTGAGGATTATGAATGTAAGTGTTTATGTTTAACCTAATGTAGACATAGAGGGGTTTATTGTCACAAACATGTTTTGTTGCATTTAAACTACACCAAAATAACCTGCGTATTTGATTGTGGTAAGGCGACAGCTGTTTTAGAACTGGACATCACTGTCTTTGGCTAAAGAACTGTTTTGATTTTGATTTTGATGATAACTCAGCCTTTCTTTTTTAAAAAAAAAAAACAACTGAATGACATTGTGCCCTTTCTCATTGCTTTTGTACACACTGCAACCATAACCCACGGAGCTCTTCAGTGAAGAGTGACTCTATACCACATGGCATGACAGATCAGTAAACTATAAGATAACATTGGCCCTACTTTAGAGGGGGAGAGTTGCCTTTCTTAACTAGATGTGCGATTCCTGGTTGGATAAGGTGAAGTCTCTGATTAGTCCCCTGATCAAGTTCAATCTATAGCTCCCATTTCCAGGTAATTTCAGGAAGCAATAAGGGCACAGATTGAGTTTAAATGATGGTTTAAGCAACTTTGATAAACATTAAAGATTGATATAGGGATTTAGAACAACAACAAGAAAAAAAAGTTATGTAGAGCAATATTGTAAAAACAGCTCAGTGGTGTAGTGGAGCTACCTGTAGGAACCATTGTCAGGAGTTTTAAGTGTGAACGTGTCATTGAGATCGTATTACAGGGAAATGGATTCGTGTCAGGGTATAGGGGCGCTTAACAGGGGGTGGGTGCTTTACTTCATGATATATATATATATAGATATAAATATATATCTACATATATATATCTATGTTCATACATCTGTTTCGCAAAGAGGCGACATTTCACGGAATATTTATTTTTGTTATCATCAAATTGTTAATCAGTTTGCATAATGTACAAAATAAAGTATATTTTAAATATTTTAAGAGAAATTTTGTATTTAACCATGACATTTTATTTCTCCACACCTATAACAAGCTGAAAGTATCATACAAGTGTATAGTATCATATTGAGAGTATACATAATTTTCTAGTGCTTTAAAATCTTAACAGAGCGGTATAAGGAGGGATGGCCCTGTGGTGTGCCTTGATCACACGATTTTGGTTTGAGTGAGCAAAAGGGTTCATCACTGCAGGAGTTAAACCTGATGGAAACTTTTTGATTGTGCCATGATTTCCTGTTTGATAGTGCTCTTTCACACGCTAACAGAGTCAGTGTTGGACGCTCCTTGTGATATTTGACACATCAATCCATCTCAGCTGTACGTTGGTGGTCAGACATGACCTGTGTCTT
Source organism: Oreochromis niloticus (assembly GCF_001858045.2). Classification (NCBI taxonomy): domain Eukaryota; kingdom Metazoa; phylum Chordata; class Actinopteri; order Cichliformes; family Cichlidae; genus Oreochromis; species Oreochromis niloticus. Next base: position 27,173,309 of record NC_031982.2, read on the forward strand.
ATTTCTGTCTTTGTATGTCTTCCAGTTTGAATCATGTATCGTTCTGTTGTTGGTTCCACAAAAAAAAACATGTTTAGAAATAAAATTGGGAATTTTTTTCTTTTCCTTCCTTCCTCCCACCCTTCCTTCGTTTCCTCTTCCTTCTAACTGCCTCCTTTCTTCCTCCGTTTCTTTCATCTCACGGCGTGTTCATTTTGTGTAAATTGTTGTGCTGTCACTAACGCTTATTGCACTAAAAGATGCAATGTAGGATGCAATTTTAGGCTAAAAACCACATATCTGCATAATGTTTCTTCGAATTAAATTTTAAATTATGAGTCTAATGCTAAACGATGATTGAAAAAATTGCCTTTTGGATTAAAACAAGTTTGCAGGTACGTGGGTTTTTTTTTTTTCATAAAAGGACTGTTTCACTGGTGTAACATATTTAAGAGATCTGTAGGAATCCATCACTGTTTAATCATCACCTAACTGTTATGTAGCATTTTACAGTTGTAGCATTTTTATCAACTCAGACCTTTGTCTTGGTATTTCAAACATTTCATGTAAATCCGAAATAATCATGCCGCCTTATGATGTGTGCATTACATTACACTCCAGGAAATGCCAAATATTAACGTACTAAGCACTGTTTCATACCTTAGGTTTTTACCAACAACTTACTGTTCTGCCATCCCTCTGGCTGGAGAGGTACAGTAGCATTGCGGATAGTTTCTGCTCTTCATGCTGTTTATCTGTAGGAACATTGAGTCCAAAACTGTGAACTTCAAACAATACAAAAAGCATAATTTATTATAAGTACGAGAGGAGAGTCGGTGTTTCAAGACAAGCTCATAGTCAGCATCACAGGGAGGACAAGCTGGCACGCCCATAATTACTAACACATCTCATTTTCAATTCATTTTGAAGACTAAAGGGCCTCGCCTTAGTCTGGTGTATAAACTGCCCCTGACGACATTTAAATAGCTATTTCAGTACATACGCCCCCCTCCCCCAATAATTGGCATGTCAGGTACACTTGAACATAGTGTCATTTGACTTTTTGTACTGCAGGTTATGTGCAACATGAAGTAATTATGCACACTTGTAATATTTTCTATTTTCATATGAGATTTAAGTGCTTTTTGTACTCACTGACATCTTTTTTTTCTTCCTTGCATGAAATGCAAGACAGAGGAGGAAAAAAAAATGTTTTTCATAAAGTATATTTGCATTTGGTACTCCAATAGTAAAACCAGTGGGCAAAACATGTTTCATAATTTAATTTACAAAACTATGCCAAGTATTTAAAAGCTATTTTTAGAGTAAATCAAAAGAGAACTCATTCATTTTTTTCTTTTAAGACATGCCTTTATCTTTGTATCTATAAATATGAGCATAATCCATAGTCATATGATTGTGCTACTGTTGTATGATACTGCAGTCTGATTCATAAATAAACTCTTTGCATGAAAATGGTGTTTGTGACAGTTGCTGTTGTGTGTATGTATGCAATTTTTTTTGTTTTTTAGAAACGTGCACTTATATCACATATGTGCCAGGACATAAGGAGCAAAGATAATAAGGGGTGCATATGTATGAAATACAATATATGATAAAGACTATTTTATATTACAGACAAAACCAGTTATGTATATAACAGCAGAACCAGTTACAGTTACCATTACTCTGATTTCATGTTGGTTTTTGGAAAAAGTTTTTACATTGTTGGCCCCTTTACAGGTTCATCTCTGGAGCTAAATTATACATCTGAAAACTGATCTGAGAAAATGAAAATTGCTAAATCTGTGTTGTTGATGCTGCCATACAGGCTTTGTATACATTGTTTTAGAGCTTGCACATGAGGCATCTGATCTCAGCTGCTGATACTGTCCCGCAATATGAAAAACGAGAGAAAATCAGCGTAAGTAACTGGGCTCCTCCAGTGGGTAAGTCATTATTATGGAAATGTTTCATTTTCAAAGAGCTGACTTTTATTCTTTGAGCAATGCTAAGGCAATGGAAAGCAAGCATACGTGTATAAGCACAAATATGCAAGTGTTTTCACACATGTTCACTTGTGTGCTGGCAATTTCAGCCCAATTACCGTGCCAGACTGTCACACTGAGCTCCACTTGCTGGATCAAAGCGTTGGCAAAGACAATACTTGAGCTGAACCTTGTAAAAACCTCCCAGCATGCTCTCTGGGAGACTTGGAGGGCATCCATCCTCTTCAATTTCCTCTGTGTGCCATCTTTTTTTTCTAAGATGAGAGTGAAAAGTCAGATTACTGCTTCCTCTTATATGATACTTTATTGATCCCAATATAGGTAGGCTGTCTTTTCATTACGCTGTGGGTGTTTTTTGTTCATGGGCACAGCGTACAAAGGCACTGCAGCGTTGTTTCTTAAGCTACATGCAGCTTCTGATAGTCCCAGTTACCATATTTGGAACGCAAGCTAAAGGATCAGCTGCGACATTAAAAACACTGACAGATGAAAGTGTTTTGACATCAGGAGGGTGACCTCCACTATATTAGCCAGTATAATGGTTATGTACACAGTACAGCAGTATAATATTTTTATATACTTTACTCTGAATGCAGCCATAAATAATTAACCAGTAAAAGGCTTTATTTCAGTCCTGTTTCACACTTTAATCTTTCAGTCTTTAATGGTAAAATGCCATAGTTAGTGTTATTTACAGAAAGCTAATTAAGCTTTAGTTAGCTTTCTCCGGACGTTTAAACTGGAATTTTGGACTTTTTTCAGAAAAGGTTTGTTGTGGTCTTACCTTTGTTTCTTACTATGACTCTGAACATTTTCTGTGGTGCTCGTTTTTAACTGAAAGTTGTCTCAGACTGAGGTGGTACTTTTCCCAGTCTTGAACTTTCAAAATGGCCGCCTGTAACCTTGATAAGAGCTAGCTCAGGTAAATATGTAATAAAAATTACACCTGCACTCCTTCAGTTAAACGAAACTGTTGATTGTTGTACATTAGGGGCTAATACAGTGCTACTTAATTAAATTATAAAGTCTGTACTACTAGAATAGTGTTTCCTTATATAGTTATAGGATGCTAATTCAGTAGCTAAAATATTTTGACTGCTACTCCGCAGTGCTATCTCTACCTTTATTATTAAGAACCTAGAAAAACAATATGTCACTAATATATACTCTGGGTTGATCTACTGCTACCTATCATTTCTCGTAAGTGGTTAGGTTCAGTATAATATATAATCTGTTTAACATTTTAATTATTATCCCCCCCACATCTAGCTTCTGTGTCTTGTATGGATTGACAGCATGTGGAAAAGGAGTTCCCAAGTTTATCAAGGTATCTTGCAGGATAATGTGGTTGGCTGTGTGCCAGCTAAAGCTCAGTATAAGCTGGAAGAAACTGCAGGACAATGAACCTGAACATTAAAGCAAATCTAATTCAGAATGGCTTCAAATAAAGATAGTCTGTCTTTTGAAGCGTCCAAAACCTTAATCCAATAGAATGCCATTAAGATGTACATTTACACTGAATAGAGCTGAGATGAAGGATATCTGCAAAGAAGAATGATCTGAAACTCCGTCTGAATACTGTTCACGTTGGATCCAGAGCTACCAGTTGAGATTACTGCTGTCCAGTCAGGTGATGTACAAACTCTCGGTAAATGCTGGGGATTTGTAATGGTTGTGATTAGAATTATTTTTGTCTGTAACTCTCACTTAATCACCAATTAATGCAAACAGCAAGGTTATTCCAAATCTTCATACACTTCATTGTATCAAGGAAAGCATCAGTTCTCTTTTGTCTTTTTGTGTACTTGGTATTCTTTGAGTGAAACAGTCTGCCTTTGTTCTGCAGACCTCGCTGCCATCCATCTCCAGCTGTCCCTCCATCACAGCTGCCTCAGCCTCTGAGTCAGTCCAGTTCTCAGTAAGTTGCCTACATATCTGTCATTACTGTACACCTGTCAAGCCTGCTTGCCTGTGCTGGATGTGGAATAAGTAAGTCCATTAATGCCACAGTGACAGTTGCCCTCATTTTCTTCCACCCTTCAGCCTGTCCACATAAACTTGTATTCCTGACTGTAAACAGGATTTTTCTGCATGCAAAAACTTTCCCATGAACACAATTGTAATAAAATTATTTCTTAACCAGTTTTGTTAATTTTAGGGTCATTTTCTCAACTGGAAAATATGTTTTGGTTTACCAAGGCCCCGAAATAACAGACAAATGGATAGATTTCTGTTAGGTAAGTGGTCATTGCCTTTATTGAATGCACATTAATCCTACTTGTGTGTGTATTTAACCCCAAAGATGCATTTTATATAGGAAAAAAAATAAGAGTAAAAGTAGATATACCCAAAACAGATGTCTAAGGGAGCAACATGTTGACTGAAATTACTGCAGTGTATTGATTACGCATCTGACTGTAACTCACAGATGAAACTATATAAATGTGGTTGTACATGGTCTGTGATATCAAGACAAAAAAATGAGAGGAAAAGGTAAGAACAGAAAAATAACATTTTTCTAATGTGTTGTAGGGAGATAAAATATGAACATAAGTACATAAAGTGATTTCTTTATCTTTAATCTTTGTTCTGTAAAATGTTTGAAGGGGTGACCCGTCCTGCAGTGACAATGCAGCACCACAAGATGGAGACAAACAACAAATAAACAGAAAAAGGAGCAAAACCCTAAATTGACCTGCTCCTCTTTTGCCACAGGACCCAAAGAAGACACATATCGATAGCCACAACTTAATCACCTGGATATGCTGATCTACTTTTATATAGAAAATACAGCGTTAGGATTTATTTAATACAGTTTAATGTCCCTGCTGTTATCAAACGTCTTAAAAAAGCGCATAATTGCTTTACTGCGTTTGTGTTTGTATTTTACTGTTTCATTCACTTTGTTTAAAACATGGCAAGGAGTCCTTGTAGTAGCAGATGAAGTTAAAGTAGTGATTTGCATTTGTTTTTTTGTCTGTATTGGACATGAAAACTTTTTAAACTGTATCATACATGTGAGGTTTTGTAAACAGTCGGCTCAAGAGTTCCTGTTTTGAGCATCTCACAGCTGTCCTGTGTCAGCAGTTTGACATGGATCATGTTAGTAATCTGTCAAATTTATGTGAAAATTCTGCACAATGAGGCTCCATATGTAGTGACAGTTGTGCCCCTCAAACTCCAGAGATGAATTAAAATGTCCTAACATGAAATGCAGCATCAACCCAGCGTTTGATGCAATCCTAGTTGTTCTTTGAACAAACTGGTCAGGTGACTGGCTGAAATTAATGCAAGTGAAACAGTGCGCTGTGTACGACCCTGGTGTCATAGAGCAGGCGTTCCTGCGCAGCCTGGATCACGCTGTGCTGCTGGATTGTAGTTGTAACAGCTGATTCGAGCCTCCTGCTCCGGGAGCCCGACGCTGCCTGGCTATTTATGGCAGATGCCCCTCAATTGAGGCCGCTCTCTTCAGCCCATACATGGTTGCTGTGGGATAAGGTTACAGCAACAATTTTGGCCCGCACTCCCTAAACTCTTTGGAAGTAGCGCGGTGTCGCCTCTGACCCTCAGTTTAAACTCTATTAGACGGGCGATACAAACCTGATTTGCAGAATGGACATTTCAGGAACCACCTATCTTCACCTTTGGAGTAGTTTGAAGAATCACTAACTATAGGAGTATCCAGACACCCAGCCTGTGTACCTTTTCTCAGCTTCACCCCTCTTTTCCCTCTATCCTTCACCCATCTCCTGCATACCCCACTCCCTCTCTTTCTTCTTTCTCCCTCTCCCTTCTTCCCTTTCTTTGCTTGGCTGTTCCAGGACTGATTTATTTATCCCAGAACCACAGAGCTAGAGGGAAAGCACCGGGATATATTTGTCGGCTGCTGAGGTTGGACCTGCTTCACGGTAGATGACTTAGGCTCTCTGTTTGGGTTTACCTGCTCACACCTGCACCTCCTGCCTCCTCAGCATCATTGTGTGGTGGTTTGATATCTCTCCTTCCAGGATAGATGGACTTCACCTGTGAACCACTTTTCTCGATTCCTTTTTATTGGAGCTAACGTGAGTTGCAAGTATGATTTTATCTCTTCTGGTTTAATCTTATGTCTGCTATCCTAAATTATAAGCCAGCACATCACATATAAACAGATTACATGATTGCAAATTCCTTAATTTCTATGAAACGTCAGTCATTTAGCATAAACATATACAGGGCAACAATGCTTAAAGATACCGGTAACTTTCTGCTTGTTTGATTAAGTAAACCTGGCATTGTGTGCAATCACCAAATGATGTGCGGTTAAATTAGATGACATTTTTAAAATGCTGAACAGATATTTGTAGGCGAAATGCTTTGTAACAAGACCTCTTTAGCTCAATGACCATCTGTATAATGTTTCTAAGACTTTGATTTGATTATATTTTTAGAGAAATCTTTATTTATAGTTTCAGAGTGGTACAATACACACATACTCGTAGATGACTGTTACTCCTGTAGGTGGTTGTGTTTGCGGGTTCACTGACTTTAACAACAGTCCTATAGTTTAAATGTTCTCTTTATGATTGGAAGACGTCCTTCATTGTCCCTCTTTTTCTGTCATATGCCCGAGAATGGAGGCAAACTTTACCTCCAAAAAACAAAACTGAATAGTATTCAGATGGTATCTAGCTTACATTTTCTTCATAGCCGAGTCTGCTTCTTGTTAGTTTTGCACTTATGTCTCAAGTAACCACATGGGTATTAGCATTCCAAGCCCCAGATTATAGCTGTATGGTGGTATGCAAGTGCAGCTGATCTGACGGGTATGTGCTGGGCCGGTGTGTTGTTCCGGCATCGGTCGGCATCATTTCTCCACAGTTTTGTTTTTATAGCATGTGTGCCTCTGTGAGGGGTGGGGTGGTGGGGGGAGCATGTGATGCCGTACGGCAGTTGCTTGGTGCTCTGCACCTGCTGCACTCATCAAAGTGAACAGACAGGTTTACTGGCCGGCCCCAGGCTTGACCCTGTGCCACTGGACTCTGTTCATCCACATATGAGAATTGAGATTGGCTCAAACCTCCAAGTGTTACGAGCTTATGTGTAGCCATTCACCCAGTTAGCAATACATGCATACATACATACTTTGTTCTGTTTTATTGGATGCGTGTTTGATCTACTTTGAAGAACAGCAAGGGTTTATAGTGTGTTTCATCGCTAGAAAACAAATATTCAAATTATAAGATTGATTTGTTTCTTTCAAGGAAGCAAAAAATTCACGTTTATAAAAAATTATTTTTCTTTTGAACACCGAGTCAAAATAACACACCAGATAAATATTTGTTAACATGCAGATATTATCCGACAGGACATATATCTGCTGATACACTTGCTCTCTGATGTATCCATCGGTGTGTGAATGGTAGATAGAAAGCAATTCTGCATAAAAAAGGGCTCGTGTGATTGGGTAAATGAGACACGCTGTATAAAGCGCTTTGAGTGCTCTGGGAGAGTAGGGAAGTGCTATATAAGAATTGCAGGTTGACTGACTTTAACAACAAATTTCCATCCTTTTAAGCATAACGTTCTCATAACTTTATCAAAGGGAAAGGATTTCTCTGGTGTGCAATATTCTTAGGTGCGGTCTAGGCTAGTTAGAGCCATTTCTACTTCTTTAAAATCCTTTCATCACTCTTCTGCAGCCTGAATGAGAAACTTTCTTGACCCCTGTCTCCTCAGCTTAGCATGATTTCTGATTGTCCTGTCTACTGTCCGCACTGTGAGTGTGTTAGGCAGCATTCCACAGGGTTTTTTGGGTCTTCTAATAGTCTGGCTTTACTCTAATTGTATGATTAATGTTTAGGTTAAGGGTGATAGAAATCTCTGAAGTTGGCCAATGGATGCAAACTAATAAATGAGTTCTTTAACACGAGATCTTTGTAGATCTCGTGTTAAAGTGCTATGGATAATCTATGACCGATTTTTAGCATGTGATTTTTAGTGAAAAGGGAATTATTATGCTCCTTTTCAGCTCTGTATTTTTATTCTTGTCCCCTTCTAAAGAAGTTTTGTGTGATTCACAGTTATAAATAATCCTATTTTAATCTCTTATTCAACCCCAGTGCAGTCTCTCGGTTCTTTAACACTGAAACAAGCTGGTTCAGCTCCTTTCCCCCTCCATTTAAGCTAACTTTCTTCTGATTGGCTGTAGTTTGTAAACATAAAGTTTGTACACCATAGAGCTGGGGACTTCAGTGCCAGAGCTGTGTGCCTAAGGTGACCATATTAAGGACATCCTCTCTTACTGATATCATGTTCTTGCTTGATAATGTTTTGCAACTCATCACTGAGGGTTTGTCACCTTTGTTTTGGTCATTTTATTGTCTGTAATCCTGTTGATAATAGTCAGTCTGAATCTCCAGCAGTGTAAAATGGGCTTTAATAAAAGCAGTGGCTAATCATGGAGTCTGTCTCAGCTCAGTTGTCTGGTCTTTATCTGGCAAACAGTAGAGAAGCTGCAGAAATGGATCTGCATTAATGCAAAGTACAAAAGTAAATATGCACTGTATCTAATTGAACTGATGTTTCTCCTTTGTCTGCTCATGAGTTGCCTTAAGCTACTTCATAATGTTGTATGATGTGAAGACAATGGACAAGGTACCCTTAAAGAAAGAATAGCCAAATCATTAAGTAATCATTTCTCGCATGAAGTCGTCCTCCCCCTCCTCTGTTACTATTTCTCTCTCTGTCTCCATCTCTCTTTTGTTTTCCTCCCTCTCTACTGCTCTGAGAGTTGCTGAACTCTAGTGTCTCTCCTTTGCATTGACCTCTGTGCTCATCAATATCCATATAAGAGCAGAGCGGGCAGATTTCTGTGTTGAGCGTCAGGCAGAGCTGATGCAACTCAGGAGAGAGGAACACTGATCTGAATCTAAAGAGGGAATGCCAGAATAAATGTTTAAGGAAGGAGGAAGCATGAAAGTTCCAGCTGTGCTCGCTCTGCCTCTCATTTGACCTGTGTGTGCATCTTGTACGTGTGTGTACATGTGTCTACATAAGCACATGTATCTCTATGTGATTCAGTGCACAATAGCTAATCAAAAAAGAAGAAATTCTCCTAATAAAGGCAGGCCAACTTTGAGCATATTGTCTGCTGCTGCTGGAAGTGCAAAGTAACATGTAGATTAATAATCAACATTTTTCTGCGATGAAATAAAAGCTTTTTGCTGCTCTACAGTAAGCACCAGATGTGCTTATTTTTACTACTCTGGGAAAAGTTCTGGGAAAAGAAAATGACAGAATTAATTTATTCATGTGGCCTAAAACAAGATGTGAGTAGTTAGCGGGAACGGAGATTCATACACTGTACAGAGTATTAGAGAACCTGAAAAACAATGCTGAGCAAAGTAACCCATCTGCAGTGTGACATCACAGCGAAGTTCTGGAGAAACATAAGAAGAAAAAAAGAGAGCGTCTTAACGTTTAAATTTAAGTGCCTGGTTTAGAAAAGAGTCACACAGGGACCAAGCTGGGCTTGAGGCTCACAAGAGGAGGCTGACTGCTGTTTCTATGTAATTATCTTTTAAATCCAGATTAAAAATAAAATCTTGTGAATAAAAAATACAGATTTATGAACCATCCATCCATTTTTTTCTCAGATACTGTTCTTGGGTCACAGGGAAGTTGTAGCCCATTCCAGCTCATATTTGACTAGATGCACCCTGGACATGAAGCTAATTTAGTATCAACCATTAACCTAACATATATACTGGTGGACTGTGAGGCAGAGCCAGAGGATTTAATTTAAAAAGAATCAAGTTTGTAACCCTGGATCAGTTTTAGCTGCTGGCTGCTGATAGTTTTTGTTATTCGTCATATTTTGGCTAAATTAACTCCAGGGTCAATCAACCAAAGCAACAGACAGTACGCAAGAGAGGTAAGGAAGAGGAGTGGGCAGAGACGAGTGTCTCATCCCTCAGAGACGAGTGTCAGGGATGAAAGTATAGCAGCAATGGCGAAAGGGAAAGTTTCAGTAGTGATAGTGAGACCTGCTGCGATGTCTGGTTTGGAGGTGGAGGCACAGACAATATCGGAGCTTGAGAAGGAGAAGAAGGTTAGAAATGAGTATGTCAGAGCGACAGCTCAGGTTCAGTAGTTTGGAGACAAAGTTAGAAAGTGAAGGTTGAGAAGGTTTAGACATTGGCAGAGGAGGAATAGTGGAAATACTAGACAAAAAATGCTGAAGATGGAGCTGCCCGACAGGTAGGAAAAGACCAGATTCATGGTTGTAGTGAAGTATGACATGTAGAAGAGGATGCTAAGGGTCGGGTGAGATGGAGGCAGATGATCCACTATGGCAACAACAAAATATATAGAGTGTAAAGGAAATTTGGGGAATGATTCCTCTGTTTAGTTAATGAGTGTGTATAGTATTGATTTTTTTATTGTGTCATTATGGTTAATATTTGGAATCATTTAATCGTTTTTTTCTTTATAATGTTGACATATAGCAGTTTAAACTCACCAAATGACTTCATGGAAATTATCTTTCATTGACTCACTAACGTGGCTGCAGATTGTCATGCAGTGCAGCAGGAATGGTATGCACGGGAATTAATTGCTTGTTTTTGTGAGTTGAAATATTATCTTTAACTCGGAATGCAAAAGCACAACATTGTACTCGACACAAGCCACCCATAAGTATCATCACAGAAAGTTTTAAGCCCAGTAAAGCTAAGGTTGTCAAAACAGATTCAAACAAAGTATCATATGGTGTTGCTGTCTGTAGGAATACCTCCAAACTTAGCCGAAACTCTTTATGTCCAGCTTGGGTGTGATTAGCAGAGAGATGCTTTGATGCTGAGTCATGCTGGGATTTGTTAAGTGGTGTTTACATGATGTTCTGGGTGTTGAGTTTTATTGAAGGTTGCATGACAGCGTTTGTACATCCTGTGCTGAAAAGTGATGAAATTGTAGAGCAAAGTTTCACATTGTGTCTTCCACCTAACAGACCGTGAGACCACCAAGTGGTCTGAATGTGCACATCCATCCCTGTAATGTAGCTGACGGCCTGTTAACATCAGAGTTTTGTAGCTATGATTTATTTACAGATAATGTTTTGGCAGGATATCCTAATTTCAAAAGTTAAGTGTTTTTTATCAATTTAAAATTTAGATTTACTGATATTGTGCATTAAGAAAGCTAATTTATTGTTCAAATGCACTAAAAATTGCACGAAAATTGCGTAAGTGAGATATTTACAGCTGACTTTTTAAATGATATCCCCATATACAATTAAGGAGACACTTCTTTATTGGGTTACTGTAAATTTTGAAGAGGATTGCAAATCAGATCTTAAACCTGTGCACTGGTCGTGATGTCTGACACAAGTTCCCATCTTGTCATCAGCTCATCCACTCATAGTCCATCTTTATTACTTGGAAAGCTTGAAGTATTACATCCCCTGCCAGTGTGGTTTACTTCTAAGAAAAGCCTTATGAATGACGTCTGGCAGATTTTGAAATGATAAATTTGTATGCAACCAGTGAGACAGAGAGTGAGTGAAAGAGGAAGTCTCGTGTTTGTTGCTACTGAAAGTGGTGGAGAAACCGATAAGACAAAGTGAAATAAAATGAATGCAATAAAGAGAAGAAGAGAGGCAAAGACATGAGAAATGAAAAGGAGTTGTTGGGAATGAGTGGGAGAGACAAGAGGAGTGTGTGAGGCAGATGCACGGATGACAAATCTGGGGAAAGAAGAGAAGGAATGGCAAGGAAAACAAGACAGAGCAGCGGGGAGAAGGCGTGGAGACGGTCCCCTGATAAACACAGGCAGGCTGGCTGACGGGGTGACCTCTCTCCGAGGCAGCCACTCACAACACATGTTGCCTTATTAGGGGCGTCTACAGGGTGCAGAGGCAGACTGGAGGAGGTGGGGGCAATTTGTGTGTGAAAGGGTGAGAAAACGCATCACGCAGAGAAGACGAGTGAGTAAGCAAGTGATTCCAAAACTGTGCAACAAGATTTTGTTTTTAAATCAGGTCACCAATCGTTAAAAACAACTTCATCTACCATCTACAGGAAACACTACAGCCTGCATACATCCTTGCTCCAGGTGCTCTACACATTGTGTTTTTAGTGCCTTTTATTCCTTGTATATTGCAGCACAGATAGACATTTACTGTCACAAGTAACAGAGAATCATTGAAACTGTGGCCCAAAAACAGCCATGAAATCTCACACCTCAAAATTCTGAATTTTGAGGTGTTTTTATTTACCTTGTACTTTTAATGTACTTTGAACTATAAATTGTTTCTTAATTACCATATATAATTTTAACAGTAAGCTAAGCTACCTAATGTTGTCTTTGTGATCCACACTTTCTGCTACAAACATTACATATACAAGGGCAAAAACAAGAGTGGGAGAAAATGGATGGATGGATATTTCAGAGTTTGAGTTCTTAAAAACAAATACACGCTCATAGGATGTGCTGTAAATATCAACAGAGCTTTTCATACATTCTCCCAATATATATTTCCATGTGTTATATCACTAAAGGTGGCCAGCTGTTGCACTGCTGGAGGAGATTATGTCACGACTCTCTGAACTCTCACTGTGACCTCCAGGGTGCTGCGTCGTCCTCACTCGGCTCACTGATGTAATGACTGACAGAAGTGGCTTCTGCCGTTTCTTCAAATAAAACTGCCTCTGCACCAGCACTACGTGATTATCACCACATTTCAGGCCTGACTTGGACTTGTTTGAATACTTTTAGCAGCAAACAATGAACATGAAGCAGGTGCTGAAGCAAAAAGCAATGATCTTACAGCACAGTTTTGATGGAGTATGAAGAGAAGGAAACCAAATTTAAGGCCCTTTCTTATCAACCACATCCCTGTATATGAAAGCCTTACTGACTTCAGGGTGAAACTGATAGCCTTGCAACTAGAGTGAATCATTGCTTTGGGAATACATTGAATTTTATTTTCTTGTAAACTGTAATACTATTAAAAAAATGAATAAAAATTTCACAGCCAGACCATCTAAGAGCCTAATCATAATATTAATGCAGTGTTTGGCTTCAGTTTATAGAAGTTTGATGGCACTTGGCAATGTTGGCTGAAGCATGCCCTTACTATGCCTGTGTTAAGCTACCATCTGACTTCCGGTAGTCCTGGGCCCCACACCACCACCTGCAGTCCTCCTGGCATCCTCCTCCAATCCTGTTCCAGAGTTTTCATCATCAAGGCTAATTTCTGCCTGTAATCTGATTAAGGCTCTGAGCTGCTTTAGCACCCTGCTGTGCTGTCTCTCTCTCTTTCTCTCGGCTCACTTGCGTGCACGAACACACACCGACATACACACCGGCATTGCACGACTGCCAGTCTACGTAGGCTGTAGCTTGCTTTGTGGCTAGGCCAGTCACTCTGCTGTAACTGTGTGCGTGTCCGTGTGTGTATATATGTGTGTGCATGCGGGGTTGTGTCACCACCTCCATCCCTCCTTTTCGGCTTGCTGGTAGCAACCTTCATCTTCACTGCTGCCACTCCTGCTGTCCACCACCATTACCACCACTGTGACCAGAGGGGAGTATAGGCGTAGGCTATCCTTCTGTTCTTCTCCCTAAACATGTTTCGAAACCCATGGATCTCTAGTTACCATGTGAACCATGTCCAGCCCTGTGGCACAGGTAAGGCCTGCTGAAGAGGAAGAGGCTTTAGGAGGACTTTCTTAACCCACTTGAATTCCTTCAACTGTCTAGATTAGCTTGGAAGATCCATGCAATTTAGCTCTTAGCTAAGAAAAGTGACAGACATTAATAGATGAGGTGATTCACCTTGAGACTTCTTATTGGTTGGATCAAACAGTTGTGATATGAGATTTAAACTATGCAATTCTTTTAAAATTAAGATTATGGTACTAAAAGGTGTTGTTTAGCTATTCTCATTTAGCACTTTACATTTCAACAGGTGGATGCTCCTGTGGATGCCTTGTCTTGTAAATGCACTCTTCATGAAATGCTTTGTAAAAACATCACAAGGTGTATGATGGGAAGAGACTGTAGGGAAAGCAAAGCCCTAGTTCACTCAGGGAGTCTATTTTGCACCTCTGAATATTTATAGAAAATCCCTCTCCTCTCCACGCTCACTTTAGGACCGTCAGCAGCGAAAGCCGCTCTCTGGCAGTGCCAGCTTTGATGCTTGTGCTGCTTGTTTTGTTGACAACCTGCAGCCGTTTCCAAGGAAAGACAAGCTGACATCTGTACAAGGGGCTTTCCACCAGAGGAAGTATGTTAGTGAAATCACAGACTGACAGATACATGCAGCTCTACGAATTCCCACAGGCTGTGAAAACGCTGAATGTTTGTGGATTTGAGAAGAGATAATGCCAAAGGTTATGGCGTTTATTGATCGCACATGTGAAAATAGAGTACAGAAGTTGTCATGGACAGCTTTTCAGAAATCTGTGTTTTGTAAACAGAGGAGAGCATAAATTATAAGATGAAGGAGTCTAACAGGGTTCTGGTTTTTCTGATTCCTCTGAAGTCGCCTACATGTTACAGAGAAACCCTTAAACTTGATTCTTGTCAGGATTTTGCCTCCTCCAGAGCCACATCTTTACACATCCACGCTTCCTTCCTACCCTGCAAAACAAAAGTTGCACAGCATTGCCACACAGTCACTCAGGGGCCAAAATAAGATGTTATGGAGGCGTCTGAAGCAGTAATGTGATCGGTCCCCTATACTGGGATACAACTTTACAACAGACTGCTGTTGCTGTGACATGTGAGCGAGAAGGTCAGATATCAGTTGGGAACTGGATGTGAACTCAGAGTTTTCTTTTTTTGAAGTGAGCTCATTGTGGGGTTGGAAATTTCCTGTGAGAAATGAACCAAGTGTTTCGTTTGAAGGAGCACAGCAGCACCTCTTGGTTAATCGCTCTGTACTATCAACCTATTTTATATCAGTCTTGTGTTTTTACATCAAAATAATGCTGTGAATTATTTCAAAATGTCTCTGTCTGTCTGTTTCTGGCTTGGTAGGTGTTTTGTCCAAACCTGGACATGGTTTCAGTTAATATTAATCAAGTTATTTATTGACTTATTTTTGTTTCCTGCAATAAATGTCATTGGTTACTTTAAAAATTAAAAACTTAAATTCCTGTTAAGGTGCCCATGTAAAGAGAGTTTCTAATGTTGGTAAAAGGTTGTTGTTTCCTCATGAAAAATGTGATTTTGAATGCGTTGAAGTTTTGATTTGCCTCATCTTTAAATGTTAAAAGAAAATAATATAAGACTATATGTCTTGTAGTGATTGTTGGATTGGTAGGTGTTATAGTACCAATCGAACACTATCAAAAAAACTCCACGGAGCTACACTGGTGGATATGTATGTTGTTTGAGGTACTTTTGAAATCAATTATGGATAAGGACCGAGCAATTCAGTTGTGGATTTATACAAGTTTCAAACACAAAAACACATATTTAAAGTGCAGCTAGACAGGATTTAACACCTCTGGAAAGTGACCGAAGCAACAAGGCTTTTCCATTCCTTCTTGATTGTCTCTAAGTGGTACAATTATAGCATAGTTATACCATGTATGGTACAACCAGGGCTACCAGAATTGTGTGCTTGTAAATACAATAGAGCAAAGATTGTGCCAGTCTTTTGTTTTATTGTGAAGTTTTGGGTTTGTTTTTTTTTGTTTTTTTTTACATTTACATGTAATGTTAAAGGTCAAAATAGCTCTATCAGCTGTTCAGAAGGTTTTAAAAAACTTTCTTTATGATGCATATTGAGCTGTTTCTTGTTCTTTTTCTTGAATTTTGTTTCAGGTTTTGTCTTTGATTAATGGATAAAGAACTCTGTAATACATTATAGGAGAACATACAGTTTATTTTGACACAGATGCTTCGCCAGCATATAAATGTATATATTTATTATTCAAGTTTGACTGTGTCTTGTTTCTGTTCTCAGGATTTGGATCTAAAGCTTCTACAAAACTTTGTACCTCCACCTCGCTGCCAACAGACACCTTAAGGTGAGTAAAGAATAAACTCTCTTTATGTGAAATCATGATAGGATACCAATATTAAAACAATTTTAAAAATGCATTTATAGTTATATAGCTACCTATAATGTAGCTACTTAAAGTAAATGATATGCAGCATTTACTGTCATTTTATGTTTTGTTATCTAGACACGCATTGAACCAATCTATATGATTTACTCACTGAAGTAAATCATATAGATTTACTTGAGTGCTTTAGCTTATCATGCTTAGTAACCACTAAAAGCTGAGATGCCTGGAACAGCTAAAAGGAAACCTTTTAGTTCACATGGAATTAGAGCTATAATACCTCCTTCAGGACCACTGTGCACCAAGCTCCGTTTTGCATTAGTTTACAGGACAGCATTTACCATTTACAGCGTTAGTGCTCTGGGGCTACAAGCTAAATAGCTTCACTTCTATATAAATTATAAGACAAAATTAAAGGTATCTGGTCCTAAAAGTAAAGAGTACAACCCTAAAATCGTATTTAAATGACGACAAGAACAGCTCAATGTGATTTAATTCTGGATAAGTAAGCATGAACAATGTAGTTCAGTTTTAGCTTTATGTTTACATCACACACTTACATAACCTTAGCTCAGCATCACTTCCAGAACTTTAATGCGCACAACTGATGTTAAGATTTATGTTTAAGTGATGAATAAAATAGTTGGAGAAGCTACTGGAAACAAAAGAAGGGTGAGATTAATTATCCTGGCTTGTGTGATCTGTTAATGCTGCCAAATAAAATCATTGAGAGAAGACCTTAATTGGCAGTTTCTAATTAAGGATTTGATGACCTAAATCTTAAGTTGGATCTTAATAGAAGCTACACCAGCTGAGCTTCAGCGTTACCTGCTTTTACCTCTTTAGGACAGGTCAGCTGAGGAAGAGTTGTTGTGAAGGCTAAAGAGGAATCTAGCTGGCTATGTGAGGTTTAGAGCATCATTAATTTTCTTTGGGTTGACTTTGGACTTCCTGATTAAAAGAAGAGAAGTTTATTGCGTCATAAGTTTCATATTGGTTTGTGTCTTCTTCTCTTCTTTTTCAGTTTTCAGAGTGACTTCTCCTTGAATGACAAGACCGCTTTGGTCAAGAGTGTTTCAGATACAGATGCCAAACTTCTGGTTGTCCTTCCCAAAGGTGAGCTTCACTTCGAAACACTTACAAAAAACAACACAGAATAAATTAATGTTTAGTTAGTCGTGCCATTTCTTTGACTCTAATTTCTGGTCCTACTTTTAGTTTCAGAGTTGAAGAAATATTTTGAGGGAGCTGTCACAAAGGATTTGGGAATGAACAGGTATTTTCAAGAATGACAACGTATTTTGATGTAAACATGTCAAAGACTTCCTTCACTTCTAACCTTCACCTGCTGTCTGTTGTCTCCAACAGGAAGGAGAGGATAGCCCGGCGCCTGGAGGGCATTGAAAGTGATGCACCACCTGCACTGGTGCCTGGTGGATTGGTCGCCAACAGGATGCTTGAGGAGGATCCCCCACGATACACCCGCGCCTCAGACCCCTGTGAGCCTTGCGTGATGGGTAAGCATGGGATGATGCATTGCTGAACTGTGCTGCTTTAATTGGACCACTGAAATATGTCACAATTGAAGAGGACTTCATTTCCAACTCTATATATGCTTTAATAGACTCTATTAGAGTAGGTTGGCATAGTTGGGTTTTGTGCAGACCCACAGCTCATTGTCTGTCTGAAACAAGGGGAAACCTCCCTCTTTAACACAGCCTATCCTCAGAATAGCAGAATTTTTTATGCAAGGTGCGTCAGCATGCACAGATCAGATGGAAAGTACAGGAAGTCAGCCTCAGGAACAGCATAGGGAATCCTGTCAGCTTTTAAAATACAAAAACTCAACATGACACTTGTAAAACAATTTGGAGCTCTTGAAATAATGGAATGAAACCACATTAGGGATGCAATGTCAGTCTGTGTATTCCCAGAATTGGTGTTATCTCAACATACCTTTGAGCAATCAAGCACCCCTGAAACTGCTTGTAATTGCATGTTGCCAAAGTTTGCAAGATGGGAAGTAAAAAAGTGATACGAATGTCTGAGATATGTTCTGTTTCACCACATCAAAAAAATGTCACACTTGTGTAAACTGCATCTGTGTTTTAAAAAAAAATGTATTTTGTACAATCATGTGAAAAGGAACTCTACACAATCACTCTATGATTCAGCAGTAGTGGTTTTCTGTATGACTTTATCAGTCTCTCACATAACTGTGGAGGAGTTTTGGCCAACTGCTATTTACAGCATTGATTCAGCTCATTGAGGTTTGTGGGCATCTGTTTATGGACAGCTCTCTTGAGGTCCCACCACAGCATTTCAATCAGGTTGAGGTCTGGACTTTGACTGGGTCGCCGTAACACCTTGACCATTTTTGTTTTCAGCTACTCTAAGCTGTTGTAGATTTACCTCTGTGCTTGGGATCATTGTCCTGTTCCATGACACAATTTTGGCCAAGCTTTAGCTGTCAGACTAATGGGCTCTTTGATGCTACAATACATTGGTAAACTTTTGGTGAACTGAATTATGGTCGACTGCATGGTGCCCAGACCCTGCAGCAAAACAAACCCAAATCATCAACCCTCAACCACCGTGTTTGACAGTTGGTCTGAAGTGTTTATTTTGTTATACTTCTCTTGTTTTTCTTCAAACATGGTGCTGCATGTTCTGGCCAAACTTCACTTTGGTCTTGTCCATCCAAAGATGGACATTGTTCCAGAAGTCTTGTGGTTTGTTCAGATGCAGCATAACAAACCTATTCCATATTCTTAGAGAAATTGGGCTTTCTCCTGGCAGTGCTTCCAAACAAGCCATACTTGTTAAGTCTTTTGCTAATTTTACTCTAATGAATTTTACCATACCATGCTAACTGAGGCCTGTAGAGTTTAAGATGAAACCTGGAAAGAAAGCTGGAAAACCTGTCAAAATACAGGTAAAAGTCCAAAATTTATGCCATCCTTCCCAAAAGGTTGAATCTGTTTATCTGGACGTAGCGTTTTCAGTGGGAGAAACGTTTCTTCAGTCTCAGCTGCCTGCAAGTTTCCCCAGCCTTATAAACATTACATTTGCACAATGAGTGGAAGTAGCCCACTGAATGAACAATGGGCTGTGAGGTCAGTTCCTTGATCATTAATGTGCAAATTGTCATGACCATTGATCAACAACCACTGATCAGAGACCACTGATCAATGGCCATGAGTACCATTCACAGAGAGTTGGGGAATGGCTGCAATCACAGGATTGTAAGATGGTGAAAGATGTACCCGTATCAGGCTCCTCGATTCAGAGATGGTCTTTCCCTCTTCACGTAAATGGCCTCCTTGACTCCGCGCTCAAACCAGCGTTCCTCCCTGTCCAGGATGTGTACATCCTCATCATTGAAAGAGTGTCCACTGGCCTGTAGGTGTGAATAGACTGCAGAGTCCTGGCCTGAGGAGTTAGCTCTTCTGTGTTGTGCCATCCGCTTCGTCAGTGGTTGTTTGGTTTCCCCGATGTATAAATCCTGGCAATCTTCCTGGCACTTAACAGCGTACACTATGTTACTCTGTTTGTGTCGGGGGACCCGATCCTTGGGGCAGACCAATTTTTGGCACAGCGTGTTTTAGGGTTTAAAAGCCATGGAGACGCGGTGTTTACAAAAAATGCGCCTCAACTGTTCCAATACTCCTGAGACATATGGGATCACTAAGGGTTTTCACTTATCCTTCACATTTTCCAAAGCCATCCAGCAGACCTGGATTGGGGTCTTGCCGGCATGATTCTGGCCTGGGATTATGTCATTGTGTTATCACACACCTGAATGCTCCAGACCAGCAACCTGCCAAAATATTGGCTGTTATAGTCCTGCTCACACTTGCTGGTGGTCAGTTAATAAAATGCATTTGATTAGCAGCACCTGGCATCTACTTATCCCCTTAATTCTGAAAGAAGCATTAGGGATACGCTATTTTTTCACAGGCCTGCATTGAGTTCTGTGAAGAACTTTCTTTTTCACATGAATATATACTTGATCTCTTGAGCATTGTTCTGGTGTAAGTGTGACTTCATTTCAGCATTTACAGTTTACATCCGTTTGACATGATTTTGGTATCATTTTTAGTTCTCCAGGGTTATTCCTGATAATTCATGAAGTATTTTTACTATTTACCACAGTGAAACGCTACAGCCGAGAGGAGACGGTGGCTCCACAGAAGCAGGTGTCATCTCCTGACAGGTCACCTCAGGTCAAAGGTGGTGCTGGCAGCAGCCGCCCAGAGCCAGTGTTGGTTTATGTCGACCCAGTAACACTATCCACCTCTTCTACACCCACATCTGGCCCCACAGAATCCACCAACCTCAGTTCTAAGGCTGAGCGCATCGCCCGGTACAAAGCTGAGCGCCGTCGCCAGCTCTCAGAGCGTTATGGCATCCTCCTGGATCAGGAAGCGGACAGCGATTATATACCACGCTACCGTTCCAGGCGTGATCCAGACTCCGCTGACAGACAAACTACTGCCAGGCGAGACAGAGACAGACCAGAAGTAGAGACAGAAGCACGCGACCCTAGGGTGCCGTACCGCTCTGGAGTGGGCAGGGTTTCCATGAGGACTCACACAGATCCTGCGCCTATTAGCACATCGAGCCCCTCCCATTCAAACCAAGCCCCTCCACCTTCTCAAGAAAGACCAAGCCGATTTTCAGAAAGGGAAAAGGTGATGAATATGGAGAACTATCGGCGTGGTGGAGCTCAGGAGCGCTCAGTCTCTTCTAGAACAAGGACTCAGGAGCAGCATCCAGCCCAGCCCCAGCAACAACAACCCCACCAGCAAGATGCTGCCCAGCAGGAGCCAAGTCCAGCCGCCACCCGGGACTATAGCATTGCAGCAGTGCCCAGCTCCCCTCGCACTGCCCGCCGGGCATCCCTGCCCTCCACTCGCTACGGCATCTCACCTGGGGATTTATTCATTGAGCAGCAGGCCCAGAGCATCCTCAACAGGCAGGGGTAAGATGACAAAATAAAACAAAATGCATTCAGTCAGGTTAAACTTTGTTATCTTTTACACTAATACCAAAATACAGCACAAGTATAAGTCAATATAACTCCAAAAAATTAGATTAGAATGATGAAATACTGCATAAATACTAACACCCCACATAAATTATTGTTAGATAAAGTTCTGTCATTGTATTGCTACTTTAGCATAACATTATTGATTCTCCTATTTTGACTAGTTTTACTCTATGCACCTGCAAATACTTTAAGATTTTTGCATCAGGTGATCATACCATAACATTTCTGATGCTTCTCTTTCTGTTAATATTTCTTAATAACCCTTTAATTACTTTTTTATCATTACAAATTCAAATTATTATAAAATATTTATTTGCAATCTTATTAGAATTTGGTGTTTGTAAAAAGAAAGCTTGAAAGAAGTATTTTATCTTTTCAAAATCTATAATCTGTGGAGTTTATGGCTCCCATTATCTGCTGAGCTTCTTAGCTTGTGGCTTTTACCACTGTGTCAGTGCTAGGATCTTTCTGGACTGTGGGCCCAGCTCAGTCACACTTGCCCTGCTCCAGTTTCACATAGAAAGCGGCTCTGGGGAGCTCATCAAGGAAAGTTTGTACGTGAGAGGGATGATTACAGGGCTGGATTTTGCTTTCCTTTAGAGGCGAACCTCACTTAACAGCAGCCTGGTTCATTAAGCTAAGAGTTTGTCAGTTTCTATTATAAACCTGAAGACGCCACCACAAAAGGAACAAGAAGCTTAATGGATGTGAACGAATTAAGGGTGATGACACTGTGGCAAATCTTATATGAAGCCTATAAATAATGTTCTTACTTATTAAACTTGACTCTTGTTGTAGTTGTAGTTGTCGCACAGTCCAGCTAAATAGTGCACCTTTGGTCTCTAAGAACTTGAGCTGAAGTTTCTCTCAGGGTTTGATACTGATGCATGAAATCATCCTGTAGCCTGGCCGCCCTGTCAAAGAGCGACTGGTCTCTCAACACAGACTCAGAGAGTGATGCTCAGACAGACTTCACCTGGCCCTCAAGGTACAGTCCACTTGGGATGCCATTAGCGTGAAAACCCACCAATTGCCCACTGTCCACTGGGAACATATGGTTTTATGACACAGCACTGAGGCACTAAATAAAGTCCAGGTTATGATTGCTCATGTGATATTTTCAGATGAAAACCAGGCTGTGCTTTTTTTTATGCACTCCTTTCCTGAGAATAATGGTGTGCAGAAGGAGTTTGAAATGTCTTAAGTGCAATTTTCCTAAAAGCCTTGAATAAAGCCTTGAACAATTTTGAAACCTGCTTACTGTATATAATATAATACTCTTGACAATATTGTGACAAGTAAATGTAATAACATAATAAACTTGAAAGAAAAATGTTTCCAGTGGACAATCAGCTAAATCTTTTCCGTACATCAAAAGCATAACTATTCACAATTATTTTTAATTCATTAATAATTCCCACTATAATTGACATCATAGTCTCTCATTTAACGGTTGTTTGGTGTTTTGAGGGTTTTTCCTTTTTCAACTGACAAACTTTAATTTCTAACATTTTTTAATTCAAAGATTTACCTGAAACCGCATCTCACACGATCAGTTTGAAATTTTCAATAATGCATAGTCACTAGATTTTAGCGAGCAGTTAATAAGTGTTAGTGAACCGGAGTTGATGGGGTGACAGCATTTGAAAGCTCCAGACCCTGACCCGAGTCGGCCGCAGAGCTACTGACTTGGCACTTGTCAGCAAGGCTGTAATCACATGCCCCCTCCTCAGGTTCTGGCCTGTTAGCTTCTATGAAACTATATCTCAGTCTTACACTGAATCACTTACTTATAATGTTGTGGCATAAGGAGCTTAGATGAATGATTTTAAATCTTCTAAAATGGTTTTGTGAGGTAAACTGGTAGAAAACTGAAGTTTTATCTGCGTTTGTGTGAAGACTTTGGCTATATGTGGATTTCTGGTGAGGACAGTGGCATAGATAAGCAATACAGCTAGTTTGCAAATAGCTGGTGAAATGATGAACACTAAAATTCTCGAATGAACACTCGAATGAATAAGTGAAATTAGCAGAAGTTAGTCAGACCTTTCATTAGACTATTACGCATGTATGGTTGAATTGGTACACATCACAGCAACATTAAAAATAATGGTGCTTATTTGTAAAGTTCTTCTAGGGCGGTTATTTTAATCACTTTTTCTTGAGTGTACCCAAATGACTCTGACTTCTGTTCTGTCCTTGTCAGCTGCTTATTCTAGCTAGTATTAGAGTACAAGAAGGACTCTTTTAAGTCTCTCATGCCATGTCAGATAAAGCAGAGGCACATCAATTATGTGTGGCTTAGTGGTGTACAATGAGATTAGTGTAACCTTTAGCTACCAAGGGATAGAAAGTTGTAGATAAAAATAGTTTGACTGACTTTTTTGGCATCTGAGAGAGAGAGAGGGACACTTGGATTCAAATTTAAACCTAGGACATGTTATACTTGACCTTTTTGTGTAGGATTTGAGTCTGGAATTGGTCTCGTGATAGCCTCATGTTTGTGTTCTTTATGTCTGACAATGTCTAGTTGGAATTAATGGAATTGAAATTAGCTTTGGCTGGGTTTTTTTCTTCAGACAATACAACTGTTGTCAGTTTATGTAATTATTTACCAAACTTTGTGTAAGGCAGCTTTACTGGATGTGATTAAATAGTGCCAAATTTGGCGAGTATCCCCTTTGCACCTCTATATTGCACTGTTTCTGATTCAGATTTGTAATTTCACCATATATTACAAACTTACACAGAAAGAATTTTCTGTCAGTCTGACACAGCCTTTTTGATGTTAGCTGTCCAGCTATGACCTTAAGGCCAAAGTGCATCAAGCCAGCCACATGACGAGGAACAAGTTTATTTTATTGTTGACACTTTTGCATTCCCTTGGGTCAGACTGTCAACACAAGTTCTAGGAAGAACCCCTTTATAAAAGTGCCATCGTGTGGCAGATTTGGAAACATGCAGCTTCCCAAAAATTAAAATTAAGTTCAAGAGTTGCCAATTTTGATGGTGAAAGTGAAGGCGATCAATCACAAACTGTTAATGTGCATATGGAAGAGGGCCGAACAGGTAGAGACAAACTTCAGAGGAACAAATTTAAATTGGGTAAGGGCTTTAATTTCTATTTCTATTTATTTATTTATTTTTTTAGTGGAAGTCTGTATTACAACTTATATCCCCTTGTGTTTGAGTTGAGTTTTGGACTTAGAGGAAATGGCAGTTTCTAATTGAACTGGAAGCTCAGTTTCCCTTGTGCATTCCTTTTTCCAAGAATCCGAGTAAGGGAACGATTTTCCAGGGATGAAACTGTCAAGAGGCCTCCTGACTGCAGTCCTGATAGGCACCAGGATAACAGACACCGTATTCAAGGGAGCACAGCTCAATATACGCGACAGCATTCAGAACCCACCCAGCAAAGGACAGTTCCCCAGCCTCAGCCCAGCCCAGGCCACCGTCCGATCCATGGGCAAACACCCTACCCTACTTCGAACTCCGACTACCAACACTCTGTCCCTGCTGTGGACTCTCAGCCCTATTTGGCCATGATTCCATTAGAACCAAGTGCCAAACCTTCTGAACCCCCTGAAGTACAACCACGAAGAAGAGTTAGTTCTGACCAAATGTATGCTGCCCACAGGGAGGCACGATTGGAAGCGAGGCAAGCCCTAAAGGAAGAAGCCCAAACAGAGGGCCTGTTAAAGAGCAGGAAAGCTGTGCTGCCCTCAGAGATACGGCGAAGGGAAAGGAGTGTGGATGACACACATAGGGGACGACATGAAGATGCAGACTGGCAGAACAAAAGTCCAGAACGAAGGAGGGCAAGTCGAGGTGAGGAAGACTGGGATCGGGAGAGACCAAGGGAGAGGGGGAGGGAGAGAAATGTTGAAAGGATCAGAGAATGGAGGAGAGAGCTTGGCCATGACGGCCTAGAGGAAAGAGCATTTAGATCATCGCAGCCTAGACAGCATCAATCCTCTGACCCTTTATGCTATCAAGAGCCCCAAATTCAGCAAGCAGGGCCTCTAATGCATCAGCAGCACAACAGACAACATGCTGCACAACTTCAACAACAAGACCCGCAAACGCAACATCAGTATGACCACGCGAGACAGCCAGCGGAGAGTCAAAGACAACAACAGGCTCAAAGACAGCAGGAGTTGGAGCTACAAAGACATAAGACTGTACGTCAACAGCAAGACTCCCAGGAGAAACAACATCTTCAAATACACCAAGAGTCTGAGCATCACAGGCAGCAGCAGGCTCCATCTGGGCACCAGAGGCTTAACTCAGCCTATCTCCAGAAGGGCTCCTCTTTGCCTCAGGCCAGACACAGAAGCACGGAGATGAGTGGGGGGTCCAAACTCAAGACACGAACCCGCTCCATGTCAGATATAGGTATAAGCCAGCATTCTGTCCTGTATGGTATGGACAGGACAGGCGTAAGCAGAGAGGCATCCAGGACCGGCCCTGCACCAGGAATGGCTAACGGAGAGACGGGCACCCTGGACACAAGGGTGTCAGTGGCACAGCTGCGACACTCTTATCTGGAAAATGCAAACCGAAAACCAGAATTGTAGGTCCACTGAGCATGGGCTCTGTGTTGCATCGCTAAATAACTGTCTAACAGTGCATTAATAAGCTGGTGCAAATAAATAATACAGTGGCAATCTGAGAAAATAATGGTGATGTGTTTTATGAGGCATGGAAGGAGTGAAATACTGTTGTGTCTCATTACATTTCTGCAAACTAGCATTAGTTACTGTTTTGACAGTTGGGTCACAGCTGCATGTTACCATCAAGTAACTGACCTTTATATTTGTGTTGCAGTTAGGCTGTGTTAAGTGTGTGCAATAATATCAGTGTGAGGCCCTGCTTTTATTTTATTTTTTTAACCCAAGTGCGTCTGAAGGTAATATGTTAAATTAAAAAAACAAGACCAACCATCTTTATTATTAAATGTACTTTCCCTTTTTGTTGTCTTCGTCATACTTTCCAAATTCATCCATTCCTCCAAAAGTGAGACTACTAAAGTAGATCTCTCAGCTGTGGAAGTAGATCCATCTAGCAGCAGCGATCGGGACAGGGGTGTTCGCAGACCTCGGCGCTACATCACTCCAGGAGACAGTCGAATGTCGGAGAGGTTTCGGACCCAGCCCATCACATCTGCAGAGCGTTTGGAGTCTGATAGGTACAAGAGGAGCTTTCTGTACTAGGAACTCCTTATAACAAGTCCTTTACAAAGGAAAAAACACAGAATGGCATGAAAGAGCATGACTCTACACTGGCATTCAGGTTATGGTCCTGTGGTCAACAGATTAAATAAAATATGGCATAAAGTCAGAGGAATGATGCATTTTTATGTCTTCTACAGGTCTCGTCTGAGCCCTTCACAACTACAGGATGCTGAAGGCGAGTACAGTCTGTCAGAGAAAATGTATTTAGTTTAAAAACAGTTTAAGGAAATTTTCATAACTTTTGCAATATATATAATTATGCATATAACATAATTCTTTCTTCTTAAAAGCAGATGAAGAAAAACTGGATGAGAGAGCCAAGATGAGTGTGGCTGCAAAGAGGTCTCTCTTCAGGGTAAATCATTCATAACACACGATTAATGCTGCACACTAACCGTTTTAAAATCATAGTTTCAAAAGCTGAAATTTGGCTTAGATCACCTTTTGGTGTTTTATTTTATCCTGAGTTATCTGAGTATAGAAACAGGTATACGTTTTGTTTTGATACAGGAACTTGAAAAAACATCGGAGGGTGGTGTTCCCAAACCACGCTCACGAAATGCCGCTGTAGAAAGGCGTCTGAGAAGAGTTCAGGACCGCTCACACACACAGCCTGTCACCAACAAGGAGGTGGTGAATGCTTCAAGGTAGTTGGGCCTTTTGAAGCTTTTCTTTTCTTTTCCTATATTACTTCTCCTCATTTTTTAAAGTCATTTCTCTGCTCCTATCTGTAATTTTCTGTGCCTCTCTTGTCTTTTTCTTCCTTTCTCCTTGACACATCTTAAGACACTTCTATTTCTGTCTTCCATCACCTTAATTTCACTGCTTTTTTTTTCTTTATATATCTCCTTTTCTCCACTTTAAGTGATCCTGCCACATCTTCACAACCTCCGGTTTTCCACAGTAATCTAGATAATGTGTCCGGACCCAGAGTAGGCAGCACCAGTGTGACTAGCATCAGGTGGGCTGGGCTGCTTTCCTGAGTGTACATGTGCTATTAATGTACTTAGTCAAACAACTCTGCTCAGACAAGTATATAAAGTCTGGTGATGTGTAAAATATCTCCCTGGACCCAAAAGGGTGGATGCTGGGGTGGTGGATGGGTTGAAATAGATGGCAATGCAGGGCAGCAGCATTGACATAAGGGAGAAATGGTAAGTTTTCCAGCATAAAAATAAATGTATGAATTTTATAGAAAAGAGGGTGCGTTACAATGTATAGTAAAAAATTATATTTAGTACTGAAGGCATCTAGCCAGTATGCTTGATTAAAAACAATTTAAAAAAAAAAACTCTTTAATAATGCACTTAGAGAATTGGGGTAATTTATAAACTGGATTAATTTATGTTATCCAAGAATTTACTGATATATTGTTTTTTATTTGGGTGGCGTTCGGTCTTAAAACAGTCCAAAAGCAGGAAAAGTCAGACGCAGGTAGTAAAATACAAATTGTCTTTAATAAGGCATTAGGAGAAAAATGGCTATAAAACGTGCTGCTGAGCTTTTCTGGATAAGTCACAAATTAGGTTAGGCGGAGAAGGTCAACTGAAGGTCCAAGAAGTAAACAAGAATAAAGAACAAAAGAGAGTAAAAAGATAGCCTGAAAAACTGCACATGAACAACATGATGGAAACATAAATAACAAGGACAACACAAGGGACAAAGTATACTTATGAAATAAACCTGAAAGTAACTGAACACACAAAAAATTAAAAACAGACATCAAGAAAAACAATTAAGAGCTAACAGGTAAAAAAAAAAACCCTTACATTTGCTTCAAGCAAATCCCTCCATTGAATGACATCCACACATATGAATTAGAGAGATCTGCATGATGTTTGCGCTCTAAATAAAGCTAAAACCCACAACCACACCTAGTTTCTAACTACCCTTTCCTATTTAATTTGCCATGTTGTTTGCAGTTAATAAATCTCCATCTCCCTCTCCTGGTTGCAGTGCTGATGTGCTCATCCAGCTCACCTTACCTTGTTATTTCTGGCCCCCTCATGTCCTGCTTCTTAGCTGTGTGCACCTTATAGGAGATAGAAGACGCTGCTTACACAATAACTTATTCAGAACTTTAAACGTTCAGTTTCCAAGCATCACTGCTTCTTGCAGTGGTTTTCACATGCAGGTCATGAACCTCGGTGGAGGAAAAGGTTGCATATCATCAGAAAGGTCAGAGGTTGCGCCAGTTAAAGCGTGAGCTCACGTGTCTTGCAGTTTGTTTACCAGGCCAGGTTTAACTCAGCACACTACTGCAAACATTCAGCTGCATTATATGATTATCAGTCATCTGTGGGCTGATCTGCTTATGCCTCTGTTGCTGTGACTGTAATCTGCCACAGCTGCCATGACCATTTACTCATCAGGTATTTGCATGTTCTTTTTTTAAAAATTCTTCTAAGGTGAGACTTAAGTCAGGTTTTACTACCTTAACACTTCATGACTAGTAAAAACTTATAAAGTATAAAGACTAGTATAAAGTATAGACTTTGAAAATGCTGGTCTGGAGGTGGTTAAAGTATCAAAAACAAATTTGAAACTCTGTAATAAGGTTTTTTTGTTATTGTTTTTTTTAAATAATTATTACTCTATTAACTCAAAGAAATCTTTTTTGTGTGCTTTCAGTGGCACAATTTTCCATTTAATTCCACTGTATTCAAGTCAAAGGCAGATATCACTGTAGTATAAAAATGTCCCAGGTTAAAGTAAACATTTTTAAAATCAGTCACTGACATCCCTTTGTCTCTACCCCAGCATTCAGGGTTCCTCTCAGCCAGGCTTAACAGTCCAGGAGCAGGACAAGGAAAGCCAGGAGCACCAGAAACCAGCTCAGGCTTCCAGTGCAGGGGTGGAGGTAAATGGCCAGGAAGGTGTCCCAGAGGAGCCAGACCTTTCCACGCTCAGTTTGTCTGAGAAAATGGCCCTGTTCAACCGCCTCGCCCATTCTACAGGCAAGACTGGTGAAGGGACTCGAGGAGACACCCGCCAGCGCAGAGCTAATGCTCGTTTTCAGACTCAACCTATCACCCAGGGAGAGGTGAAGAAGGTACAATAATGTCACCTTTTGCAATGCCAATATACAAAGACCTCTAACAACCACTACTAGTTCTTCTACTTTTCTTCTAACATATATGAGCAACGTTCTGTGCAATACATATGTTATGATTAGATTAGTTTTATTCAAAACTGACATGGGATTAGGCATAAAATAAGGCACAAAAATTGGTAGAAGTATATAGAAAAGAGACTGAAAGAAAAAACATGAAAGACTGCAATGTTCAACAAAAAGTGCAAAGAAAGCAGAGAAAATTGGCTGAAAACAAACAAAGGGAACAATCACAACTAACAACAATGAAATTGTGTAAGTAGTGATAAAATGAAATGAATGATATTCGTGTTTATCACAAAAGCTGTAGTGTAAAACCAAATTTCTGCAGGAGGTTAACAACTTTCTTGCAGAACTGATGTGCAGACAAAAGTGTAGTTTAATTAGAATGAACAATAGATCATCTAGATATCATAGAGTTTTTTTTGCCATAAGATTTGTGAGCAGTTTACTTTCAGGTTACTTCCAGTGACTGTAGTGAGCACCATGAACAGTTTGCCTCAGTGCTTTAGGGACAGCTGACGTGATTCTCTGTGCAGAGGGATGACTTTTACATAGCACAAAAAAGGTCACAGAGTTTATTTTGCACTTTTTTTTTTTTTTTTACATTACTAGCCTCCATATGTCACAAATGACAAGAAGTCCACAAATGGGAGGCCTGACACAATTTTCGTTTATCACATTAATGTTGTTGTTTCCAGAGCTACCCTGAATTTTATAATACTGCATATATTAGTAAGGGTGAAAAATGAAAACGTTCCTCCCCGGCATGTTCTGACAAAGATAACCTGACATCACGCTGAGATACTTTATAAAAGGTCGACTTTATCTCCACCATGTTCTCAGCAGTGAGTCATAGTCAATACCTGGTTTCCACACAGGAAGATGAGCTGGCAGTAACCTCTGCGGTGTGCAATGGTGACTTAGAGACCAGTCAGGAGGAACATGTAAGACCCCTGCTGCATTTGTGGAGCTTATGATTGGTTGCATTGAAAAATCCCGCCAGGACTGGGCCTGCTAGAAGCCAGTGTTTGTGTCTGGATGATCTGATATCGTCGTGTTGGTGTTGTTCCCAGATCATCATGAAAATGTTGTTCCAGGGTCAACATCACAAGTGACCAATCAGAATGTTGTGACGTTATTCTTTTGCGCGCCAAGCCATTCGTGCATTTATGAAATTCCAATGTTGCAAGGACAATATCAATTCTGCTTACCGTTTATTAAAGGGTTAGGGTTAGGGTTAGGATTAGGGTCAGGGTCCGTTGATCGGCGGACAGAGGCGGTTTCTCGCAGTTTAAGTACAGTTTTTTGTTTTACGGCGGTTTTTCCCGAAGTCACAAAACTATGACGTCACAACATTCTGATTGGTCACTTGCAATGTTGATCCTGGAACAACATTTTCATGATGATCTGGGAACAACACCAACACGACGATATCAGATCGTGCTTTGTGTCTAGTGGCTTTTGGTGTCGGTTAAAAATGAATTTTATTTTGCCTCAGTGTTAGATGTGTGTACTCTTGGCGAAACAGCATGTAATTAAAAGTTCTGGTTGATTTTTTTGTTATCTGTGGCTATTTTTTTAATGGTTGCTGCTTCTGGGACATGCTTGTTCCCTGCATAACAAGCATGGGATATTCAAATGCAAGCAAATGCAGCTTTTTAGTTTGTTTAGTCCTGAAGTAACTTCTGTTGCAAAGGAAATGCTTACCTGTGGATTTAATATGTGGATAGATGTGATACTGAATGTGTGCAAAATTTGGTGAGACCTTGAATTGCAAACAAAATCAGTGTGTGGTAGTCTTTTGTGGAGCTTTAGCATGTTATTGATGACTGGTTATTTCCGTAAATATATAAGCCACCTGTGCTGGAGCACCTTGAGGAAGAGACATAAACTACACAATGTAGGAAATAACATCAATACAGCTTTGATGCACTTTTCTGGCTTTTAAAGTTTAATTCCTAACCACAGATGACATATAAAAGAGTAACTGCATCGTGTAGTTGCTTCGCTTGCCTAACAAGTGAAAGAGCCTCAGTTTGTTCCCAGGAGGAGACAAAAACCCTTGGCTGTTGTGTCAGGAAGTCATCTGGAAAGTGTGTACTTAGGTCAGATTAGGGAAACGACAGGGTTGACTGTCTTTTATATACAGTGTGTGTTTCTAACTAATCCTTTGACTGACTCTTGTTTGAAGGATTCAAATCAAGTGTCAAATTTTAAATCCAGCTTTATTTTTTTAGCTCATCATGCTCCTGTTGTTTAAAGTATCAGGGTGTCTTTATTTATTAACTTTTTGTTGCTCAAGCATTTCAGATGCATTTTAATTCAATTCAATTTTATTTATACAACTCTAAATCACTTTATATTAGGTGCTTTATATTGTGAGGTACAGACCCTACACTGCACTGATAACTCCATGATGCCACACTGGTTAACAAAAATGGAAGTATGAACCTAATTAAAAGGAAATTACTGATCCGTGTTTAAGTATGACGACGTGGCTAAGATGTATATTATCAGGTAATTGTGTGAATGACAGGTACTGCTGTGGCTTCAGTTGTGCTGTGATTGCTGCTTTCGTTCCTCTCAACAGTCCACATGTTTCTTCCCTACCTTTTGGCCTCTTTGCCATACCACTTTACTCAACCTATCATCGTCTGTCTGTTCACCATCACATCCACATAGGCCTACTTTCTGCAACATATCCCTCCATTGAGTTCTAATTTATCTGCTTTAATTGTATTCACGTCCTCCGTCCTTCATATCGATCCTTTCACCTCTTCTGTTGTTCTATCTTTTGTGTCCCGACTTTCTCACATGACTCCTGCTGTTCTTGCAGCTGAGAAATAGTGGCGAGATCAAACTGGAGCCCCTGTCAGCCTCCCTGGTTCGATCGGTGGCAGCTGTCACCTCCCAGGCCTCCGTCGCCATGGTAACCAAGGCGTCAGGCAGCAGTGCCGGTGATGATGATGGTCTCCGTTTAGAGAAGTCCACTGCCGTCACCTACATCCCTGCCCAACAACAGGCTTCCAGTAGCACCAGCATTCACCAGGAGAGGGCGCCGAAGTACTTCTCCATGACCCAGAGTGGGGACCCAGGCCACCCAGAGCCTGAGCTCAACTCCTCCCCTCATCCTTTCCCTGAGAGCCGGGAGAAATTTGGGGCCCCTCCTGCTCCCACCTCCTCAACTGATCACAGGCAGGAGGAGGAGAGCCGGAGAGCACCGAAAGAGGAGGAGGTGAGGCAAAGACAGCAGGGAGGAGCCAGAGAAGCCGGCCAAAGCAGCAGCATTAAGGGTAAGCGGCACTCCCCCGACAGGGACAGAGACGACAGGCAGCAGCATCCCCGGCTTCAGCACTTTGCCGAGCCCTCTTTGTGGGGGGGGGAGTCAGAGTGTCTGCCCAGCTGGAGAGCCGCAGACGGAGACTCCCACGAGAACAGAGACAGAGCGGAGGGAGGAGGACGAGGAAAAGGAGGCTACCTGAGGGAGGCTGCAGCAGCTCACAGTTCCTCTACACAGGAGCAGGAGAGAGGCAGTGGCCCGGTCTCAGGTAGGGAGCTTCTCTGTTGATTATAACATAAAGAGATGGAGATAATTGGGGGATTGAGAGAAGGATGGACAAAGAGAAATAAAAACAGAAGGGGCAAAAAGAAAAGACAGAACGGAAGTGACAAAAAGACAGAAGGAGAAATGTCTGGGGAAGGGGCTGCTCTCATTATCCTCATTGTCTCATGCAGCATGCTCCCACGCATGATTGGTTTTTGCCGGCTACACACACACTTGTCCCAGCTGGGGGTGTTTGATTTGGCTGATACAGAAAGAGAGAGAGAGAGGAGAGGGAGAGGCGTCTGAGACTGCATGTAATTAGCATATTTTTCCATGAATTTACCTCGTGGCTTCTTTGTCTGGAAAGAGGAAGCCCTTTCCTGACATGCTGTTGATCAGCTAAGATTTTTATATAGAACTGTCTCTCCTCACTGCCGTGGCCTATACAGGGGCTGTCATCCCTTTTGCACCACATTACGCCTGTGGCTTAGCTGTGCACATGCTACAGTAAAATAGGCCTGACCTGTTTTTATGTACTAATGCACAGAGTGTCCAGGGGTGGTCCTTTCCCATGCATGCACACAAACAGTACATGCAGAGATGAAAGCACTCATTGAGAGAGTGCAGAGCAATTGTTGGGCACTTAAATAAAGCAGGTAGAGGACAAGAGGGACACAATAGAAGGCTTGTCTGCAGGCTATAGCCTTATTTACTTCTGCATGAGTAAATCTTCACTATTGTAAGATCCTTTATATGAGCTTATCATGATTCACTGGGGAATTACCACAACATGCCTAAAAGCCTTAATAAGACACATGTTAAGCCTACTGTGTAGTTGTCCTTCTGACTGTGGCCAGAGTTTTTCACCATACTGTGAGGTATCTCCACAGTATGTTTAATACACATTAAGTGGGGATAGTCTGGGATTCCTCCCTGCAGGAAATCTTGACTATCTCACACTTTACTTTTTATGCACCATTTACTTTTTCTGTATCAGTGTAGTGGACATTTTTTAAAAGAAACACAGAAAACTGCACTGTAATGCAGCGAGGCTCTCTGCTATTCTGTACTGCTTTCAAAAATATTTCCAATGTAATATTATTCCTGCTATCCCTGCTGAGTCAACATACATATACATTTACTTTTCTGTCCCCTCAACTTTGCCTCGCTCCAGAGAGAGTGTAATGAAATAACAGTCTCATATCAGGCTTTTCTGTTTTTGTTTGCCCAAAGGGCCATTTGTCACCTGCTCACATTCATAATTAAGCTTCTTTTAATAGCTCAGATACCCATGTTCAAAACTTTGTGCACACTTTAGAGTATGTCACACATATCTGAGCTTTCAGGTGATTCAGAGGATATTCGTGTGCATCTCAGATATGTTTCTGAGGGTGAAAACGCAGGCAGGCAACAAGATAAGATAGCACACTAGCAACAAAACATATTCAAAAAGTTGCTCAAAGCTTCATCTTCTTACATATAACTTGCAGATTAACAATACAGTGTTTTTTCAAAGTAAATCCTGTGCCTCTTTAATGGTTTCACTGGTGGGAAAAATGCTTTTGCTCAAAATATTGAAGTGAACGTGTCTTCTAACGTCTGCAACTATGTGGCTCAAACTTAAATCCAACAAAATCGTTTCCCTGTGAATGCATTTCATGTTGCTGCACAAACAGATATATGGTAACCTCATCTTCGTGTTTAGTAACACGTGAATCCATTTCCAGATAATTATTGGAATATTTATTCTGTGATTGCTTGCAAAAAAGGGTTCTTTCAAAAAATGCTTCAGGAATGTTTTGATATATTCAAATTTATAAGAGACAAACAAAATTATAATTAGTTCAGTGAAAAGAACAATGTGGTCATTTCCAATAAACCCAGCACTAAAATCTCAGATGGAGCTTCCCTAAATTCATCAGCAAACAAACAAAAAGTGAAAGGTAGATTTTAAAGAGCCTTTAAACTAACGCTACACCCACACAGTGCGTTTTAAAAGTTGACTGTCTTTGACTTTTCTGTTAGTTTAGTTTAGTTTTACCTTTTAGAGCATAATGGCTTACAAATTATCCTTCATCCATGCTAATATGTTTTTATTTCAAAACACTGCTAACATCTACACTGTTCCACCATATTAACACCAATAAAGGTGGGACTATTGAAAATACTGCTGAACCAGATGTAGTTTGAAAATTCTCAGTTCAAGATATAGACTGTATATAAAAGTTGAACATAGAAATGCTTTAATTCTTTCCTTTGGTTGGAAAAACGAAATCTGAGAACGTAGAAGTCTGAAAAGATGAAAGGTGTAATGTTGTTTTTCAGGCTGTTGAAAAGATTTGAATTTAACCCAATTCCCAAACAGATTCATGTTTACTCTCACTCAGCAATTTTCTGTTGAATAGAGTTCCAAAAAATTCTAAATGGTAACCATTGTATATATAAAGTATAAAAAAATTTGTATGCCATTTATTGTAAAACCAAAAGTTGTTTGCATGCACAGGGATGAAGTGGTAAACAGTGTCATCTCACAGCAAGCTCATCTGGGAAATGTACAGAGGTATCATAAAGGACGAGGTTTCCTCTCAGATTTCAGACAAGTGTAATCACAGTGGGACATATTTTCCCATCTGGAAAAGTTATCTTTTTAATATTTTTTCAACAGGTTTTGATGGAAGGCCTGTGGCACATAATCTTTTATGTAAATATCTGTCATTTTGACCAGTTAATATACACTATTGCATTCTATTTTTCTCCCAGATGTGCCGGATCATCACGCGCCACTGAGGCCGCTGATAGCTAAAGTGTCATCCAGGACTGTGTCTCACGTTTCAAGCAGCCAGCAGCAGCAGAAGACCATCATTCAGCCTCCCCAGACCCTCCCTAAACCTTTCACACAGCAGCCTCCTCCAAACCAACCCAAACCTCCGTCATACATCCAGCCCCAGCCGTACTCCCAGGCCCCACCAACATATCCCAAACCTTTCAATCACTCGCCACAAACCCAGCCCAAACCTCAGGGATTCGTCCAACCTCTCCCTAAGCCTTACCAGCAGGCAGCACCGCAGCCTCAGCTCAAACCCCAGGTGCCTCCGCAGACCCCCCCCAAACCTCAGTCCCTGCCCCAGGCGCTCGTCAAGTCCCAGTCCCTGCCCCTGGAACACATCGAGGACTTGGGCAGACACAGTGATCATTCTGGGGACCTGCTGTCCCCCACAGAGTCCGGAGACCAGCTGTCTGACAGCATGTCCAGCAAACAGATGTCCATAAAGGAGAGGTGAGTGACAGCTAAAGGTTTTATCTAGTGCAAATGTACTTGTATAGATTTATTTATTTGCTGTAGATGTAAAAGCAGAGGGGAAAAAAGATGTAGAGGATACGATTAAAATGTCCAAAACAACGCCCAAATGCAAATTAGTATTCAATTCCAAAATTCCGATTTGTGGTCTCTGGAAGGTGCTGCGCCTCATAAGGACAAAACTCTATGCTGGTAATCCCTCGGAGCGCTTATTTGGGCAGCTATATTGGAGATAAAAAACATGCTCAGGTTTGAGAAACAATATCTGGTATAAAAGGCTTTTTCTCCTGACAATTTACACTTCAACTACTTACCTCCAAAGTTACACAACATCATTAAATGTCAGCACGATTGTCCTCTCTGACTCATCTCAGCAGAGAAGAGAACAAGTTCCATGGTAATACCCCCCAGATACAGAAAAATGATATTTACACTTACCTACATCGTTACGAAATTAACGAGTTGATATGTCTGCCACCACACAGCTGAAACTGTTACGAAGTCTATTGCTGCCGTCTTTGTCGTTATGCCTCATTATGTCTTTGTCTATTCATGAAGAAAAATTAAATTACAGCTAATAATGATCAGCTCAAAATGATAAAAATAGAGAAAAAGGCCTGACCTCTGAAGAGGTCCTTAGAACGTAGTGCCAAACAAATCTGGCTTTTACTTAATTCACGAAATTGAATCTCATCCATTTATAAGGTAAGAACTGCAAAAGCTCTCACAGGGACATTAATCAGAACACAGACTCAACTTTATTTCAGCATTACAGAAATCAGTCAGAGGTGGACAGTGCACAGCCTCGCATTAGGGGTGGGTTTAGTGAAATTGGTTCAGTAAACATACAAAAACATTTTTTCACATAAATGAAATAAGTGCAGTGTAACCAAAAGACCTGACACTTCTTTTTTTTCTGAATAGAAATACCTTCAAAGGCTTTGCTCCAAACATGGAATACAAACAATGGCACACATGACCGTGACTGGGATCCTTTAGGTGAATGAAAATTCACAAAGAAAATCATTCTTTAAAACTTGTAGCCTAGCAACACTGCAGCTATTACTGAACTTACATTTCATTCACAAGTTCTGGATCCACTCAGAGTTCGGCTCTTTACAAGGTGTAAAATTAATTGGCAGCAAAGATCAGATTTTGATTATTTTCTGCTGGCTGAGTCAAAAAAGCCAAAGCTTGCTAACATTGTAGTGTTGATAAGACTGTGTGTCCTTCACTGCCGTATATAGGTTTGTTTAACTCTTTCACATCTATGGAGGTGGGAGAGATTCATTATTAGCATCACTGTGTTTCACAGCTGGCAGAGAGCTGAGTGGACTGCTAGAGTCCTCTGAGAATTTGCACATTCCTCCTAATGCCCTCATTTCTGCCCTGTCCAGACAAGGAGAGGAGATGATGACATACTTTCCTTTACCCCTCGGCCATTCATTATCAGGGCTCCTCATGCAGTCTTTGGAGGCCTTTGTTACAGTTTTTCTCGATTGCTTAAACACATTTCTTGAAACTATGCCTCTCGTATTTTCAAAACAGTAAACACAAATCCATAACTTCTCACCCAATTTCCCAAACATCGTATTGTCAGGTCAAAATGAAGCTCTACACTCAAAACCATTTGCTCTTGCTGAAAAACCAAACTTTGCCCACAGACATCACACACACGGCCTCAAAAACACATGCACGACAACATAGTCGTACACATTGGTGCAATAAATGTAAAACAGTATTCCCAAAACTGGCAAGTTATGTTGCTTGTGGTTCTTCCCCTCAAAAACCTTTTCCCATGATGAACACAAAAGACGCAACCAATGTACATACAGTGGGACATTTTTATTAATGTACCATACAGTACAACACACACCAAAAACATTATTCCTATATTGGCCCTAGCTAGGCAGCGGGGGTAAAATCCTCTTGCATGCCTGATCCACCCCTAGCATGCATCTACTGATATGTCTAGGCAGGCCTCTTCCACGGCCTGGAGGAGGTGCACACGGACATAAGGTTCTCTGTCGTACACCTTCCACCGCCTTGCCGAAAATACCTCCTCTACCGGGTTTAAAAAGGGAGAGTATGCAGGCAGAAAGATGTTAGAAAACCATGTGTTATTGGTAAACCAGTCATGAACCATAGCAGCACGATGGAAGCTGACGTTATCCCAAACAACAACGTAGTGAGGCTGCTCTGGCTGTGCTGGTTCCCTGTAGTCCCGCTGAAACATATGTTGTCTCAGACCATCAAGAAAAGCAAGTTTACCAGGGACATTTACAATAGCCCGATGGCCAATTATGTTCCTCCACCTCCACCTCTTCCACCTCCTCCTCCCACAAGATTGGTTATTAATTAAAAGCCTAATTTTCGCCTGTTAAAAGATGATCTCTTGTCTTATGTCAGAGTGGCACTGCTGAAGAAGAGTGGTGAGGAGGACTGGAGGAACAGGATCAATAAAAAACAGGAAGTGGTTAAAGTGGCCTCCACCGAGCAGCCGGCTCAGCCATGGGAAACGGATCAGACCGGCCAGAAGAAGGTTAGTCTTTACCTTGTACAGTATAATAACTGCAAACCCTCACTGTGGTCATATTTAGAGTGAGTCATGTTTGAGTTTGCAAATTTAAACCTAAGCTAAAGAAAAAAGTACCAAAAAATGTAACTTTTTTTTTGTATCAGTAAAAATGTTTTTACAGTGATATCTTCAAGCATGAAAATTAAATCTCTCTTTCCAGTATCCCGCATTAAAATAAATTATCATTTATGCAGTTGACACTTTTGTGATTATATTTATTAATTTATTTGATTCTAAGTCAGACCCATTAACTAACTGTGTGGCTGACTTGCAGTTTTGTCGTGCTTCCCAGATACTGGGCTGGTTCATGTGCACTGTACATAGAGAAACTGCACTAAAACCCGTCTCCTCGCATAAATGTTTGTGGTTTCTACATCGCTGTGAATAAAACTGTGTGTGCTCAAATATGACTGGCAGGTCATTCTCCACTTGGATTAAACTTCCTGGAGATTTCAGTAAAGTGGGCACAGGTTTCTAGCTTGGGTTCCAGCAGATTGTGGTTGTAAAACAACATTTGTCTTAAATATCATGACATGACCAATACAAATGAAACCAAATTAATAGGAATACATTTAATCCACTGTTTCAGAAAAGTGTTATATTCGCTTTCCGTTTTGCTTCAGGTATATTTTTACAGAGCCTTTGCTCTAACAGTTTTGGTTAAACATAGTAAACACCAGTGCCTCATTTCCCTCCCTATCCTTCATCGTTACCATGCCAGCTTCTGCCCCCCTCTCTTTCAGTTAAGTACTCCTTTTCATTTCATTCCCTTTAGCCCATCTGTTGTTTGAGCGCAGTGGTGTCCGACCAGCGTGGCATCCAGCCCTCAGACAGCAAACACTAAATCATCCGCCTCGTTCTGCTTGTAGAATTAGCAGTCTGGGGTATTACAAATGAATTTTAACACAATCGGGCAAGCTTCAGGCTAAGTTTGACTTAAACCTCGAGAGGTAATACTTGAAAGCTTATCTGACAGAAAGAGTTATTTTGGGAATCTCTTATTAGTATTTATGCATCTCTGTTGGCTTAAACAGCAGCTAGAAAGACATTTATAAGCTCAAAGAAGTTCTAATTTTGGGATTTGGGACTAGGGCACTTTAAAGGACTCCTTTCCTGCAGCTCGTACACTCAACATTAGTATTCTGTGAGGGGAAATCGCCTGCTTAAACGCTGGTTGCTAATCCTCAAGGCGATCTCACCCCTAAAACCCATTAGCAACAATAGCAGTAGCCCCCCCTCACTCTGACGTGTACTTCCCCTGTGTTTAACCCCTCAGGAGGAAGGGGTGGTTGTTCAGGACTCCTCCTCTCTGTCTGTGTCTGAACAGCTGTGGGTAAGACCTGTTGGTGATTAGCTTGGTGTGGGATCTCTGTTTTCCTGTCACAGTTTTGTTTGGATGTTGTGTGAGGCTGCTTGTTGCTTTTCCTGAATCTGCTGGTCTGTGGATGTTCCTTACTGAGATGGTCGTTAGAAAAACAACATCTAATATTTAACGTTTAACACATGGTCTTAATACTAGATTGTATAAACTCATTAGGGCTCTAAATATTTTAATTAAGCGCTTCTTAAGTAAAGTGCTCATGCTCAGAAATACTGTAGCATTTGATGAGCCATCACGAGTTCACTTTGCAAAAGTCACATCCCCACAGGTTGGCTAAGAAACTGATTTAAAGGCCAATATATTATATTTAATGAACCCTGGTATGAAGATATGTGGCTTATTATATTTTTTAAGTCTGAAATAAAATACACTGTTAATGTCTTTTATAGTTTTGTATTTTGTTGCAAAATTTAAAAATAATTCCCGCAACTCGTAGGCCACCATTGTTGTTAAGATTGTAGTGTTTGGTTGCAATTTTTGGTTCCTTCTATGACATGGATGATATTCAGCCTTTTTTATTTAAACCTGAAAATAGTTTAACAAGGAAAGCAAAGAGTAAAACATAATGGGCGTTAGTCAAACTGTATATCACAATGATGATGTTCACAGAGGCGATACGAAGAGAATACGGAAATATCTGTGTTTGTGCAGCATAGCTCCTCTTTGCCGATCTAGAAGACGGCAGTTTTATATATTCTGATTTTCTTGATCGATTCCATTAGCGATAATTTGTATTTAATGTTTGTTGCCCTTTTGGAAATTCTATTTGTGTCTTGTGGCAACCGTCAAACAAGTATAACAACATTTAACAATAAAGAAATCGCTGTTACACACATTAAAAACCTTAGACAAACAAAAGAAAGTGCTGCAGTACAGATGCAGCAGCAGCAGCAGCAGCAGCAGCAAGACAGCATCTATTTTTGGTCGCTATCCGAGGCCTGTTAGACTCCTTATGCGAGAAAAATGTAGACACAGTGTTTGTTTTATGATCAGCAGATCTTTTAGTTGACTAAATGCATCGACTGCTTTGTCTTTGTGCACAAGCACTTTCCTCCCTCTTTCTCTACGTGTTTACTTTTTACTGGAAATTGCAACCAAAAGCAGCACTTTAACATTTTATGATGCTTCTAATATGGAGTGCAACCAGTTTACATTGCAGATCAAAATATGTGTTAAATATTTTAAACTTTTAACCAGTAAAAATATGCCGCACATGTTTGACAGTGTGAACAGGCAACAGAGACAGACAGCAGACTAAAAGGACATTTTTGGCATGTTAAGACCCACAAGTTTGAAAGAGACGGGGTTCCATTAAGCTTTATGTTTTCATTGCACAGGTAATGTAATTTTCTCCTGGGCGAAATGACTTTTGCAATTTGCTGCCTTGTTACTAACAGTAAACATTAACGTATTCAGCAACCTTTAATAAAAGTAAGTGCATTCTTTATTTTTGAGTGTTTTATTTAGAGACAGTGAAACTTCCTTACTACTTTTGAAAGGCTTTTGTCATTTCTTAAATGAATAATGAATATTTAAAACCAGCATGTTTTAAAGGTAAAATTAAATTAGCGTCATGTTTACTGTTTAATAGTCAAGCTGCATTCCTGATTTCTGGCCTTGGTCTTCTTTCCTTTGCATCCATCGTTTGTCATCCTCTGTGTTCATCGTTTTTCCCTCGTTTTCTTTCCTGTCTTTCAATTTTCCACCCACTACTACATCCTCAGGAGCCTGTCTTCTCCTCTACCTTTTCTCCTCCTATCTCCCTTGGCCAAAAGTGTCAGTATATTGACCATCATAGTCAGGTAAGGTCATGCGCCTAGCATGCTGGAACAGGCAGCATGTACTGGAGTCTTATCGTTCTTGCTTGGTCTGCAGCTACTCATGTGTTGAGCACTTTCTGCGTTATTGAAATTGATTTGGTTACGCCAACACGAGTGTACAGCCATCACTTCCACTGAGGAATACAGTAGACTATATATAGCAATGCACCCAGCATGCTCGAATGCATCCAATCTTTTTATAACTGCTTGGTTTGATACTGTTACTACATGAATAATTGAGCCTTTGGGAACAAAGCAGTGAATTGGAGCTACAGAGGTGATGCAGTTCTTCCATGTATTTGTGTTAAGTTTTAATCTTATTAAAAACAAGTCCCACATGACGGGAAATACATTGAATTGAAGACTAACAGTTAGCGTCATTGTGTAGAGACGATTGCTTTTCATGCAGGGCTTGACATTTTAACCTAATAATCATTCATAATCTGATAATTTGACATGTCTGTGCAGAAGACGGGGGAGGAAATTGAAGCCCAGATGACCATTGAGGAGAGGAAGCAGATGATTTCAACTCGTGAGGATGCTTGGAAGGCAAAGGGCAAAGGAGCAGCTAATGACTCCACCCAGTACACGGTGGCTGCACGTATGGTCAAGAAAGGTGGGTGCCTGGGGTGGTGTTTAAAAATGCTACAGAACAAGACTTTGAAGCAACAGTAGACACCCAAAAAATTGATGTATTTGGACTCTAGTGCTATTTACAAATCTGCATTGACTTAGTTGGTGACACTGGCTGTTGAAATGTAGAGATGCACTTGGCTTCCGGTGCTAGAAATGCCAAATGCGGAGTCTTTTTTTCATAGGCATTAAAGAAAAATCCAAAGACCTTATTGTGAGCAGGTTCATGTAGTAGTTATGTTGCTTGCTCTAAATTTGTGTTTATGTGTCTGCAGGCCTGGCAGCCTCCTCCTCCGTTATCAGCCCAATACTGTCGCCTGTCTCCACCAAGCTGAAGAGCAGCACGCCAGCTGTCAACAAACCACAAGAGGGTGAGATAGATTTGCAAGTCATCACTGTCACCCCAGAGAAATCGCTGTCAGAGCTTTTAAAAAACTAGTTTGCACTTTACAGAAGCTGATGGATTTAAAAATAATTCATAAAGTTCATAAAAAAATAATAGCTAATAACTTAAAAACTGTAATAATGGCACAAAACACAAAAAAGCTGGATGAACTTGTGTGTTTAATTTAATTACTTTAAGAAAATTTTAATTGGTCCTGATATGTTTTTCTTTATTTTCTGTCAAATATAACTTAAAAAAAATTGTGGATCCTCATATTGAATATGGCCAAAGTTTCAAATAAGTAGGCCAGTTTATGTACAAGTATGAGACAGAAGCTTTAGACTATTCTAGGTCTGCTATTTGTCCAGATATCAGTGAGAGCTGGTAATCCTGTGAACACAACAGCCTCACCTACCTACTGTTCACAATTTTTGTATGGAAATAGGAGAAGAGCGTTGGCTTAAAGGGAGAGATGCTAAAACAGCTTGAAAACAGAGGGAGAACTAAGAGACTATGCCAAGG
Source organism: Oreochromis niloticus (assembly GCF_001858045.2). NCBI lineage: Eukaryota > Metazoa > Chordata > Actinopteri > Cichliformes > Cichlidae > Oreochromis > Oreochromis niloticus. The sequence goes on from NC_031982.2 coordinate 27,216,920, forward strand.
CCCAGTGCATGATAAATAAGGATCATTTTGAACTGTGAATAATGTAAAGGCAGACCAGAAAAAATACAGGGATAGAAAGGAATGTAATGAGAGCACCTCAATCTTAATCACAGCTGTTGTTTTAAAACTTGAATTATGTCTTCCAGAAATTGAGGCGAGGCCGGAAATGGAGTCAGATAAGAAGCTTGACAAGTTGGAGAGCTTCTTGGGGCGCCTGAATAGCAAAGGTATGTACATCCGCAGTGACTTTGACCTCAGCTTAGGAATATATTTCATTTTAAAAGCATTTTTAGTGTCAGTCCCCCAAAAATATCAACACCTTACTCTGCGGTGTTACCTTCAAAGAATCTGTATAGATTGCATTCCTTATTATTTTAAACTGTTTATTTTTCAGTGGCAGGTTTGCAGGAAACCACTATAACAGTGACTGAGAAGGCCGTGAAGGAAGTGATGAAGCTGGATGACGAGATCTTCTCCAAGTTTTACAGGCGTGTCGCTGAATTTCCACGCATGCCCACCAGGATTGACATCAGTGAGGATTTTGACAGCATATTTGGCTCCCAGGCTCCCAAGTAAGAAAAAAAGCTTCTAATTATACATCATCGGCCTCTTGATAATTATTTTCCATTGTACTCATACTCATTTTTTCTTCCTGACTAGGCTGACTTCAGCCATGGTGCAGCACAAGCGCTCAGTTCGTCCTTCTAGAAATGTTCAGTCATCTAAAAACCCTCTGAAGATGCTGGCAGCTCGAGAGGACATCCGACATGAGTACACAGAGCAGCGACTTAACGTGGCACAGTTGGAAAGCAAGAGGATGAAATCCGAGAAGACGCAGAGTAAGAACATTACTCTGTGTTTAGGAGATTGTAGTACAGAAGACTTAATAGAGCCCCTCTGTTATTGTTTGTAATAAAAAAAGGCAACAACAGCAAAATTTGAAAGATTATTGTTGTTTGGAGCCAACAAAACTACATCCATTTTTAGCCTCTGCAAATTAGCGTGACCCACTTATACAGAAATTTCTTCTGCAGGGATTTTGTTACTTTAATGTTTAATGAAGCAGTTATGTTATTTATTTATTAATTTTTAGCCCAGTAGGCCTGTATTGTTTTTATAAAGTGTGTATTTTTCACATTTCAGTGAATAAAACCTCAGAATACTCCGAGGCTGCTCTGGCAGGTCTGGCCAGTAAAGAAAACTTCAGCAATGTGAGTCTGCGCAGTGTCAATGTCTCAGAGCAGATGTCTAACAACAGCGCTGTGCCGTACAAGAACATCATGCTGATGCAGATCAAAGGTGAAAACTCGCTTATATTGTGTGTTTGTCTTAACCTGTCTACCATTGTTTAACGCTGCGTCATTTCCAGCTCCCAGACATGGAATAAACCTAATCTTGGACTAGAACCTTTTAAATGAGAGCTTCATTCATTCTTCCTTTAGTCTAAAACTAGGTCTAGTGGCACCGTGGTGTAGTGGTTAACACATTTGCTTTACCCAGTTTAAGATCAGGAGGAGACACAAACCCAGCCTTGTGCTGATCCCAAATCTGAGTAAATGGGAGAGATGCATCTGGTGTAACAGCTGTGCCATATCAAATACGGGAAGCCCTCTGCTTGGGGAAAAAATTGACAGCCAAAACTACCTTAAGTTTTCAGAAACTGGCTGTTAATGTTTAGGTTCATACTGCAGTTAGTGTTCTATATGAAAGTCATATTGTTGCATCATAAACTGCATCCATAAACTGTGTAGCTGCATGTCACAAACATGGAATCTGCTAATTAGTGGTGAGTAGCAGCCTAATAAACCTAGGTTTTCCTTGAGAACTCTGCAATTTCAGCAATTGAATGTAATTGCATTAATAAGGCTTCAAAAGATACTGAGAGGGTTAAATTAGCAGATAGCTATCAGCTGTGTCAGCACCACCACCTGCTGTGGCAACCACACCCCTAATTTTAATGTTTCACAGTATCCAGTTCAGTGATTTGAACAGTGATTGAGGTGAAGCCAAGCAGACATCTTGCTGTAGGCGCCTAGGTTGGTAGCCTCAAGAAAGTCAAAAGTAGCCATGCCCCAAATAATGAATAAATATTACAATTATTATAAAATTTGAGTTTTGCATGTACAGCAACAAATAAAAGGGGAAATTCACGTATAAAAAACAGAATATTTTTTAAGGCTGTAATCTGCATTTTAATGATGATACATCAACAGAGCTAATCTGTGAATAATAAGTCTGTTTTTCAGATGTTGATTTGGTCATCTCAATGTGTAGTCAGGCTTTTGCTCCTGTGAAAATAAGAAAACAAATTGTCGTTTTATCCATCTGTCCTTGTAAAATACTTAAAGGCGCTACACAAGTTTTGACTCAAGCATAATATCTATGATAAATCTATGGAGAAAATGAATTAAAGTGGCTTCATATTTCTTGCAGGTCGTCGTCATGTTCAGACCAGACTAGTGGAGCCCAGAGCGTCGTCTCTGAACAGCGGGGATTGTTTCCTGTTGGTCACTCCAGAGCACTGCTTTGTTTGGATGGGAGAGTTCTCAAACGTTATTGAGAAGGCGAAGGTGAGTGTTACCACTCTGTCTGGTGTGGTCAGAGCTACAGTAGCCATACTGGTGTTTGAAAAAGATGATTCATTGATTATTTAACCTCTGATTTTCATTCTCTGCGCACACACCCACTGGCACATATGCCCATCTGTGCTCCTCGTCAAACACGTTTTCAGCCTCTCCATTTTCCCAAAGGACGTCTGTCTAGACAGTTTTTAATAAACATTTGTTTTCCTTCTCTGTGATCTTTACACACTTTATTGTGATTTTATGCACGAAGAGCCTAGAAACAGTCGGCCACATCTCTTTAGTATGACTTTTTTTGTTGTCTTTAATATTTGACATTCTTATGAAGTTTCACCTCTTACTTTTGAGGGGTATTAATGGCTACATCAACATCATGGTGAGGATATGGCTATATTTACTCTTTATTTTTCTTTATATGCGACTCAGATCTACTTTGTTCTTGTCAGTTTAAACAGCAAATCACATATCTATTCTTTTTTATTATCATTGACACAGCTTCTGTATGTGTTACTAAGTTAGATACTGGTCTGATTTTTATTTCACTTCATTTGACCTCAGTTTGAACAGTAACCCAAAATTTACACCACTCCAGTCGTCACCAAGATCACTCAACTCGGTCTCGGGGAGATGAGCGAGCTGAACTTTGTGTCTCTTTACTAGAGCCTTGTTAAGTTAAGAGATGCTGACAGTAGTAGTTAAAAGTGAGTCTCCACATCCTAAAAGTTTGGAAAACTCTTTCAGGGAAACCATTCATGTCACATCCACACTGCTCCAGGCTCAGATTCCACATCCACACATAGAATTAAGAAGTTTCCTCTTTGTCATCTGCTTACACCTCATTGGCCTCCATGTTTACTTCTATGCATGCAGATTCACACAGAATCTAGCCCATGAAACTGAAATCTATCATATTCAATGGCTGATAAGAGGATTATCCTTATTTCTTGAATGCAGGCAAACGATTTGGCCACGTTCATCCAGACAAATAAGGACATGGGCTGCAGGGCGAACCAGGTCCAGACCATCGAAGAAGGGGTGAACCCACAGAGTCCAGATACTCAGGAGTTCTGGACAGTCCTCGGTGGACAGATGGCATATCAGTGTAAGACATAAGCTTTTGTCTGTGCGTTTGAACCACTGCACACACTTGTGTTGATAATATCTTAACATTTTTGGTTACTATGTTTAATTGTAGCGGCGGGTCCACCAGAGGAGGACGAGCAGTTTGAGAATGCCATCGTGGAAACCAACTGTATTTTCAGACTGCAGGATGATAAGCTGGTTCCTGATGATGATGAGTGGGGGAAGGTCCCACGCAGCTCCCTCCTGACATCCAAGGAGGTGATATATAAAAGCCTCATTATAATTTTGATAGCTGCTTTTCATTTTTCAGCAGAATTTCACGTTTCCTTTTTCTGAACTTGGAAAGATTTCATGAACGGAGAGGAAATAGGATTTCATCACTGGTGCAGTTTAGCTTTATTTTTGGTTTGCATGTGAATGGGACACTTTTCAGCATTTCTGTCACCTGTGCCACACGAGAATGCAAACCACTGTATTTCAGAAGAGAAATATTACATGGAAGAAATGAGAGTTTATTCTAAAAAAATGAGAAGCAGAGCTATAGATGAAGGTCAAAGATAATGAATGGACTCTCTGGAGTCTAGATGGTGGTGGTGGTGGATCAGAGAAAGAATTTCTGATGCAAACTTTATATGAGATTCAAAATAAAAAGAAGCTGGAGATTCACTGCCCTGAATTTAAAGAACAGGGACTGAACCCATGCTAACTTTCTGGAGCTAGAAAGGACTATTTTTGGAGACCATCAAGCTGTCAGCTTACGCTTAGTTAGCAAGCTGCATGCATAGACTGTATACTGCAAAGACACCTTCAAATCTGCACCAAGTAACATACAAAGGGCTAGAGTTTCAGTCACTAAAGTGATGCACGGACTTGAGTGTCAAACATAAGGTCAAAGACTCTAACTTAAGATCAAAGTGGGCTGTATGATATAAAATGAGTTTGACATTCTTGGTCTATAGCAAACAGCAGACCATATAATCATATAATTTTTCCATTAAAATGCTTAAAAAAGGGAATAAAGCTGCAAATTCATATGAGAAATCCAGTTCAGTGACTGTCAGTCAAAGCAGACGTGCTCCTAAAAATGCAAACTTTAAACTTTAAACTATAATTTACTGTGGTAAGTTATGTATAAGACAAATCTGCCATAAACATGTTATAAAGGGGAAATTAGCTTCAGACCAGAACTGTTCCTTGTGTCAAGTTGTAAACATATTTCTCTGAAGTGTTGCTTTTTAAAGTGGTAGTCTGTGAGGACTGAATCACTTTAGGAAACAACCTTAATTTTTTTTAGGTCCTGAGGTTGACACAACATGTTTGTAGTGATTGTTGTTTTGAGTTTTTTGTATTTTACTTCTTATTTCTGGGATTTATATAACAACACTACATGTGTTATTGTGTATAATATAGATGATTTTGTCCGTATGTAACTTGAAAGGGGTTTATTAAGCTTTAAGCAGTGCTAACTGGGTGTCTGTGCTTTGTGTGCTGCAGGTTTTGGTGTTTGATTTTGGCAGTGAGGTGTATGTGTGGCACGGTAAAGAGGTGACTCTGGCCCAAAGGAAGGTGGCCTTCCAGCTGGCTAAACACCTGTGGAACGGGATGTTTGACTACACGTGCTGTGACGTGAACCCTCTGGACCCCGGAGGCTGCAACAAACTCATACCCAGGTGAGAATACACATGGCTGCTTCACATTTTTACTTCTGGCCTTAATCGAACAACAAAACAGCTTAGTGTTCATAAATGATCAACTTTATTTCTTAGTTTTTGAAAGGTTTTTGATTTCATGAACTTTAACGTCTCTTTGTTAACCACGCTCTTCTCCACAGGAAGGGCCAGGGCCGTCCCGACTGGGCAATATTCGGCAGGCTGACAGAGCACAATGAGACAATCTTATTCAAGGAGAAGTTCATGGATTGGACTGAAGTAAAGTCCCCAACGCCAAAGGAAGGCTGCGAGCTTGTACCTGAGCAGAAGGTGCAAATCAGGCTCTTGTTGTATGAGGATAAATAGCTTTACTCCACAGATTATCCACATCAGAGAAGCCTCATATATCGACTTTATCTCCCCATCTGTTTATTTGTTGGGCTGCCTCAGTCAGGCTCAATTCATTTTATCAGGAACAGTTTATTACACACTGGGACCAAGAATTAGAGCGCATATGCCTTTGGTTAGATGCTGCATGAAGCGTGTGTGTCAAAGTGCCTTATTTTGTCTGTTGGCTCAGTTTTCACTATCACATCTTAACATTTCATTTGATTCTAATCCTGTCTGTAATCTTTCTCCCAGGAGGCTCCAAGGCGAGAGTGCCGGCCTTACGATGCTGCCCTAATGCTGCCTGTCCTGCAGTCATCAGTTTCCATGATTTTGGATGGGGTGAATGTCGGGCGTGGCCACGGTCCAGTGGAATCAGAGGACTCCATGAGGACTCAGGAGATCGTCACAGTTTCTGTGGACGTTTGGCACATCCTGGAGTTTGATTACAGCCGTCTGCCACGCCAGAGCATAGGGCAGTTCCACGAGGGGGACGCATATGTGGCCAAGTGGAAGTACATGGTCAGCACCTCAGGTTGGTCTATAGTCATATTCTGACATGGTAAAAATGATTTACTTGACATTTTGCATTTGTGTGCTTTATGGCACACAAACAGGTAGGTGAATTTAATCTGTCAGAAACAAATTGACATTCAGCAGGGCAAATTACAAGACGTAAGCTCTGATAATTCATTACAACACCACGTCACTCAAAAAGACGTAAAGGTTTTTTGTTGTGTAGTGAAAAGAGCAGTTTCAGAGTGGTTTATTGATCCTTTTGTTGTCTGTTTCTGTATTTTGGTCCTAGTTGGTCGGAGGCAGAACCCAGAAGCAAGGAGCAGCGGGCCCGGGAAGGAGAAATGCTGCTACTTCTTCTGGCAGGGGCGACACTCCACTGTCAGTGAGAAAGGGACATCAGCACTGATGACGGTGGAGCTGGACGAAGAGAGAGGGGCACAGGTACAAGAGACAAGGCAGTCAGTGTTTAAAAACATATTATCAGCTCTGCAGTGAAGCATGGTGTAAAGAAATGTTACTGAAGTAACACACTAGACCGCTTCCATTGAATCATGCATCACGGGAGATGCCGACGGCATTAAGATGGCTAAGAATGAAAGTTTTGCACAATGTTCTCTTTACAACGTGCACACGTACAGAAAGATGGACAGTGCATACATTTTGTAATCTTGACTTTAACAGAGTAATTTGGCCACTGTGTGTTACAGGTGCAGGTGCAGCAAGGAAAGGAGCCGGCATGTTTCCTGCAGTGCTTCAATGGAGGAATGATCGTCCATGCTGGCAAAAGGGAGGAGGAGGAGGAGAACACTCAGAGTAAATATTTGGACATTTCCGTTTTTCATTCTATTTACCTTTATATATCACAGTTGCAGATTTCCAGTTAAGGGCCCTGACAGTTTTCTGAACCAGACACAGTGACTCCTCAAAGCGTTAATGATGAAGACGTATTTGAAGTATATCTGATTTGTCCTGGATATTTTTTTTAGTTTCTGGCTCGATTTAGAAAAAAAAGAGTAGAAAAATACTGCTGAATCTTTCCATGTCTTTTCCAGCCATTTAACATCATTATTATAGTTTTATCTAAAAAGGTTTCTGTTTAAATCATCAATTAATTTGAATTTTGCGTTTAAAAAAAAACAGCTGGTATTAAATAAAGAAAATAAATTGTTGTTGTTATAATATGATTTATGTTGGATTGCTGATTAAGGATTAAGGATAAAAACTTCCTGTCACTCACGCTTACCTGCTCTAATCAGGTGAGTGGCGTCTTTACTGTGTGCGTGGTGAAGTGCCGGTGGAGGGCCACCTGCTGGAGGTGGCTTGTCACTGCAGCAGCCTTCGCTCTAGAGCCTCCATGATCCTGCTCAACATCAACAAGGCCATCATCTACCTGTGGCACGGCTGCAAAACGCAGCTGCACACCCGCAGTGTTGGAAACACGGCCGCTCTTAAGATAAAGGAGCAGTGAGTGTTTATAAAGACAGAGTGTTTCCTCATTTTACACTCTCATCTGAGATTTGAATATCATTTCTCTCTTTGCTGCTTTCAGATGTCCTCTGGAAGCAGGTCTCCACAGCAGCAGCAAAGTGACCATCCATGAGTGCGATGAGGGGGTGGAGCCTCCAGGCTTCTGGGAGGCTCTGGGGAGAAAAGACAGGAAAGCCTATGACTGCATGCTTCAAGGTACAGGAAACAGTGTTTTTATATGTTGACACCATAGACTCGGCTTGTTTGAAATTTGTTTAACAATGAATTGTTATAACACCATTGTTGTTTCCTACCATCACTGTTACTACCATTGCCAAGCTGCTGCAGCAGTAACTGTAATTATAACTGAGATCATTTCTAGTAAAGTTAAAAATATCTCATTTAGCTCACATTATGAATTCAGTACATACAATAAAATTCATACAGCGTACTTGCTTTTACTACCACACAGTAAAATTGCTCTTTTGCATTCTTGTACATTTCACAATAAAGTGCATTGATATATTATCTGTAGGTCAAATTTTAACCTTTTTAAAAGCCCCTATGATGGCTTAATAACAATTTAGTTCAATTTTATTTTATTTATAACCAACTCAAGCCTCAATGTGATTTTTACTGTAGGGCAGTGAGTCCCAAATTGTGGGCTGGGTATTGCAGGTGCTCCACAATCTTAACAGAAATTCGGTTTGAAATTGCTCACAAGTATGTACAGTTACATATTTATATTCGTTTATATAAAAAGTGAATCAAAACTGGTAATAAAAGACAGTTAGTTTGTGTTATTGCGAATATTACTCTGACCTAAATTTTATGCTTATGCATTGGATTTTGTGTCCCAGTGCCATGTGTGTCACACATTGGCCATAGCACATGAGGCCAGTGTGACTATGCGACTGGGTAGCATTAGCAGTTCACAGTCAACAGCCTGTGTTTTTTGTTTTTTTAGTATTAAAACATTCAAAGAAATACATCACTCTCTCTTGTGTTTTGAATAGAAGATTTAAGATTGGGTGGGCTTCATGGGATTTTTTGGTTTTTAAAGAGGTCACAGGATTCTTGAATTTGGGAAAGACTGTTTTAGTGTAAAGACCTAATGCTCTTTACTCTACAATATAAGATTTTAGAGTATTTCACAAACTGCAGTACTTTTTCCTTTTTTAGGAATTAACAATAACAACAATTGTTTATCAAAAATATATAAATTAAATCAGAAATAACAGGTTTGATTTTTTTTTTCAATGTTTAACAAAATATTAAATCATGAGTTGTAGTCTAAAGCTCTCAAAAGCTACACTGGTCATCATCTGAGGAAGGATGATGTATCTTGTTGTTTGTCAGATCCAGGAAAATTCAATTTCACCCCACGGCTCTTCCAGCTGAGCAGCACATCTGGAGATTTTGTAGCAAATGAGTTTTTCCACCCGTCCAGAGCTCCAGACCTGGTCAGCTCGCTGCCCTTCCTGCAGGAAGATCTGTACAACGCACCTCAACCTGGTGAGGCTGAAACACAAACGTTTTGCGGGTGGGGATTTACATTCTTCTAATTCAGGCTTCCACCCATCCTAGCTCTATGAGCTTTGAGTGAGGAAACAGGAGTGTTTTAGACATACCATCCACCTCATTTAAAATCTATAGCGACTGTGTGATGCTGTCATTATCAATATGGACCAAAATCTCTGAATGTTTTCAGCGTCTTGTTGCATTTATGTTTTGTAAAACAGCCATGCTTTAATTCTTTATTCATTTCCACAATTTATTACTGTTCTTTTTTTGGACGATTCAGGGTTTGTGCGTCATTCATTCGTCTGCACAGTTAAGAACAGATTTGTGAGAACGCACTGTTTGTGAATGAAGACCAATGTTTTTATTGACTGCTGGGGAATAAAATGAGCAGCTGAGCTGTTATGAAAACAGTTTTATTTTAATTATGTTGAATTATTTGTAGACAAAATACATGCATAAACTGTACTGTGGGAGCTCTAATGTGCAAGAGTATTCATATTCATCATCTCAGCTCAAAGGTTGTTTTTCTTTTCATTTAGTTTCATCTTGTGTCATTTGAGTAAAATATACACCTATGTACATTTCTACAACCTGAACCTGTAGAACACGTCAGGATGATTCAATCGCTCCTCTTTAATACATTATTTATTTACATCAGTTAGAGGTGTTTTAGAATGAGATCAGTTGTATCTGTCCAAGATTGTGCCAGAGAGAGTGAGGATATAAAAATAGCTTCATCCCAACATCTCTTTCTCACATCCTTGCATAAACAAGACGAAGAGATGTTACTTAGGAACTGATTTTTTGCAAAATGAAAGACACACTTTCAAATCTCATTGTCTTTTTTATCCTCACACTGATGCTTGCACAGACTTAAAGGATCATTTGGGGGAGAAAAAAAAAACACTTTAAAATGTAGATGCGTAACTACAAATCCAGAACATACAGTATGCAGATTACACCGCATATTTCTTACTGTATCTTATGTCTCCGGCACAGCTTTGTTCCTGGTGGATAACTTCCATGAGGTTTACCTGTGGCAGGGCTGGTGGCCTCAGGACAGCGAGAGGACCGGCTCTGCTCATATCCGCTGGGATGCAGACAGGAAGTGCGCGATGGAGACTGTGCTGCAGTACTGCAAACGTGAGGCAAACATCCAACTATTTATAATGGGATTTTTTTTTTTCCAGAAACGTTAAAAGCAGAAAAGAAAAACATTAGGAAAAGGTTAATGTGTGATTTAAAGAGAACCTTGTGCTGATTTTCTCCTGCAGAGAGGAACGAGAAGAAGCCTCAGAAGTCATACCTGATCCACGCCGGCCTGGAGCCACTCACCTTCACCAACATGTTTCCCAGCTGGGAGCACAGAGAGGACGTGGCTGAGATTACAGAGAAAGTGAGCAAGACATATTGTTATCCTATACTTTTTCTCTTGGACTTCACTGCAATAGCTTTCCATATTCATGTTCAAAGTAATTCATATTTAATTTATACTCAGCCTTGCACCCCCTCAGGTCAGTTTCATGTCCGAAACAAGCTATTCTGACTCCCCTCATCCTTCTTTTAAGACATCTTTTTCAGTCCCAAATAAAAAAAAATTTAAAAATTGAATAAAACTTCCTTTCTTCCTGCACCTCCTTTTTTATGTACCCTCATCCAAAGTGGAAAATGTGATTAATATTTAGATTATGCTATATTTTTCCTTGCTCACTGATACACAGCGGTTTCTCACAATTACTACAAAGGAGTCTGTGCATGCTCTGTTGTGGCTGCAGGAGGCGGAGGTGTGTAACCAGATCATCCTGGTGGAGGACGTGTTGGCCCGGCTCTGTCAGAACACCTTCCCTCTGGCTCAGCTGCAGGCCCGGCCGCTGCCAGAGGGAGTTGACCCACTCTGCCTGGAGCTCTACCTGTCTGACCAGGACTTTGAGGTCAGTAAAGTGAAACAACTATTTTACTTTTGTTTTGAAGTTTTTGTTGGCAGCGTTTTAGTCAAAAAAAAAATCAGCATGTTTCTTTCCTTTTACCAGATTTTTTTATAACTATTTAATCTGATTGCAATGACAGCTCAGTTGGAATCAAATTAGTCACATGACTTACCTGTGACCTAATTAAAGTAGAAGTGTAATATCTATAGTAGCAGCTTTTTGACACAGGGAGGCATTTTTCTGAAGTGAAATTTTCACTTGGTTATCTTTTATTGATGAGAAGGAAAATGTAGCTGATGACATTTTAACACTGTGGCAAACAGGAAAACGTTGCCTGACTGTACCTATAAAAAGCAAAAACTGTTCCCTGGCCGTTTACAAGTGCGCATTTGCATTTTCACCATCAGCCTTTAGACTTACATAGACAGCAGACAACTTCTATGTCAATCTGTCCTGACTTACAAATTTTGAGTTTCGGGCTGTAACCTGGAGGCTAAACAGGAGGATTGTCCCCAGGGTCAGAGTGGCAGTGCAGAGTTCAGGTGTAAAAGTCCTGAGGCCTCTGAGAGAGGACATTCAGTGCAAAAAGCCTGAATGTGAGGCCACAGAGAGACAGTTGAAAGGAGACACGCCAGGAAAATCACCTGCTAATGTCTCCAGTTTTGTCTCTTTGCATCTTTGCCCTCTTCCAACATTTTGAGACAGTGCAGAAGCATACGTGCAGATATACGTACAGAATAAAGCTTCCAGAAAGCAAAGAGAAAACAGCAGCAACACTAGAAGTGCTGCAGAGATGCACAAACAGACAATTCTGAAATAGATCTCACCCAGATTTATCTGGTGCATATTTTTTCTTTTTGTTTTTTATTGGCACAGTTATCACATCAAGGTGAAGCAAAAATAACCTCAGTGATTCACATCAGTGATTTGAACAGTTATGTAGCAGGTACATCAACAAGTATAAATGGTGGAAAACCAGAACTGTACACAGTAACTAACCCTCAGTCATTAAAATCCATCTAACACCATCTAACTCTCACTTTACAGACCAGTTTGTAGGTGGATTCAGGTAAGAAGAGATGCTTGTGTGACTCATCCGCACTGATGACCCGTCCTTCTCTCGAGCACGTCAGCACTGTGGTTTTCTTCTTTATACTGAAAGAAAAAAAAAAAATCACTCCTGTCTCTTGAGTGTGGTGCTGGTCGAGGAGGAAAGGTTGTGCTTGGCTGCACAATTATGTCTGAAAAGATCATCCAGAAACACCATTACGCTGTTAGACAGTACTTTATATAAGCTGCAATCACAAAGGACTTGGCACTTCAACTCCTTCACACAGGAGACAACAAATACAAAATGACACATGATCCAAAATTAGCTTCCATCTCTGCTGGGAGAAAAGATGAAAAGTTACAACTGACCACTTGAATCAGTCAGAGAATTCAGGATTTGATTGATATACGCTGCGAGTGTGTACTTTTATACACTTCAGTTAACACCTCAGAGCTGAAGCTATGACTCTAATGTGCTCTGCAGCTTTTTTAAGTCCTTCTTATTATAAATGACATAAAAATTTATGGTTTACAACTCCTTAAATATCCTAGATACAGGACTTAAAAATTATTACATTATTTACTTTTTCCTAAATGATCTTATGTAGGACGTGATTTATAGATAGGCTAAGCTTTTCATGTTCATTCAGGGTGTGCCCATAATGGTAAACCTAAACTGTAGGCTACCTTTAATTCATACCTGCACATCTTAAAAATACAAAATTCTTAAACCAAGTGAGGTGCCATTTTTACAGCAGTGAAAACCCTAAAGATGATGATGACGATGACCTGTCAATAGCTTGACAAGGATGGTTACTCATTGATTTTGAAGCTAGTGGCCAGAAAGAAATCTAAACTGTGCATTTAGTTTGCTTCAGACGGAGGAGAACGGGATTTCATTTTAGGAAAAACATGAGATTTTCATGTTATTTTAATATTAATAAACATATCTAGCTAGCGTTCTTAAACTGAAAAATGTAATGTTATGATTAATAATAATAAGTTACATCCTAGTGAGTTAAGGGGTTGCTTATCTCATGATGTTTTCCTTGGTGGGAACGAGTTTAGACTTGTAAATGATGTGTTTATGCTCTTGTGATAATTGACAGGTTTTATCTGCGCAGCTGCAGTTTATCTCTCCGACCACGCCGCACTCCTTCCACACTTCTCTGCTCCTGCAGCTTTTCTCTTTGCACGCTCGCACACAACTTCTACCTTTCCTCTCAGTGCAAATAAATGCTCTTTCGTGATTCACCGTTAGCTGCACTGCAGTCTGACTCACTATCTGTGGAGCACAACATGGAGGCATGAAAAAACACCAACACTGGAGTTGATTTTTTCCCCCACAGGGCACAAGATATCACGTCATGTTAGAGAATCAATGAATTAGCAGATGTGATTGTACAAGAAAATATTCAAAAATATTGTTTTCATATTTATATTAAACTGAACTTTTCTGAAAATTGTGCGCTCTGAAAGATCTCACTGTGAGAGTACCAAAAAATATATAATCACTAAGCACCTACTCATCTGTTTATCCATGAATTGATCCAGTCAGACAGTCATGTGACAGTAGTGCAAAGGACAACATCCTGCAGATATGGCGCTGGAGCTTCACTCAATCAAACATGATTGATCAGGTGATTTGAGCATTTCTAAAGACGCTGATCTCCTGAATTTTCATTGCAAAGGTGAAGATAGATAGATAGCCAGGCAAAAAGGTGTTTGGTCTATCATCTGGACACAGGAAAGAGAACAAGGATACAGGAAACAGAGAAGAGTATTCCAAGGAAGAGGTTTGCAAAGAAGAAATGGGATGTGAGGCTGAATAACAAGGAAGGAGAAAGGATTTGCATCCACAGAGACCGACGTAGGGCACATCGGACATCTGAAGAAGCTTTTATGCAAACATGAAGCCGTGGATGCTTAAAACAGCTAAATCTAATTAGGGTTGGGCAGATAGGCACAAAGGATAGAAGGGCACAAGAATTAGGAAGCAAAATCAGTACAAGCCATGTGAATAAACTAACCTTCAGAGTAAAACAGGAAGTAGGAGAAAGGCATACCTACACAAGAAGACTAAAACTAAACATGATAAGAGAGACATTTAAATGTTTCCTGCCTTAGACTTTTATCAAATTATATTTTTTTGGTGCTTTGACAGTCAGTGTTTCATCAAATGCACCTGCTAATAAAACTTAACACATTCAGAGGTGTGTTAGTATAAAACACAGGCTGAATTTTGTCACCGAACAACAATACTGAACATGTTGAACCATTATTAGTTAGAGTTAAATTGCCTTCTCTCCTCTCTGAGGCTGTGCTTGGCATTCAGTGATGATCCTATCACAGTGCCTGTGCTCTCTTCTGAAACGTTTGTCTCTTTTTCTCACCCCAGAAAGCTTTGGAGGTGAACAGAGAGGAATATGAACGTCTGCCAGGGTGGAAGCAAGTGAACTTAAAGAAGGCCAAAGGACTGTTTTAATCGTGTTTTTAATAGGAGTTGGTACGTGAAGAGGTACAAGAGAGGACAGACGAGAGGGAGATGCGAGAAGAAGCCGCAGAGAGACGAACCTGCTTTCGATCTGATACGAGGAGAATGAGACTGGAGATGCACTCGCCTCGCTTATAGTGATGTTTTACTTCTCAACTTTGTCGTTACTTAACAAAATGAAATTCAAGCGGTATAACAAGCAGGTTAAAAAAAAAAAGACACCTGGCTTTGGTGCATACATTGCTTTTATGTGTGTCATAGCACTAAAATCACCGCTTATGGACTCGTCAAAGAAAAAGACTTGGACGCTTGTTGTCAGAGTGCCATGCTGTGGTTGTGTATGTGTGCGACTGTATATAATGTTTGTGTGCAACGTTAATTTGTGTAAAACTGTGTGTAGGTGCGCCTGTGACTTTGTATCTATGTAAAAACGAGTCCTGTCGTGTCAGATGTTGTAAGGAAAGTCGTCACTTCTTCTGTCCACACTGTCTGGATGCTGCCAGGCCTCGTAGGTAACTCATATTGCTCAAAACTGCTGAAGTGACCCTGGCTTACTGGGCACCTGAGAGTTTCATTAGGAGAGAAACAGCAGCTTGAAGAATCTGATTGTATAGTGCCTTGCTTTTTGTGTACAGTTTATATACAGAAATTCTAGTCTGCATTTTTAAAGACTTTCTTTGTGATATAAGACATAGTGAAATAAATCACAATAATGCTCAACTCAGAAGTGGAGTCATTTGTATCCTTGCTGGATACACTTTCATTTCATTGCAACACAAAAACATTCAATCATGCTATCAGGAAAGAGTGAAGGGGGAAATTATAGCAACTATTCCAAGTATTTTTTGCATAACTCTGTTTTTCCTTTTTCACTTTTTTTTCACAATTTTTTTTTCGTCAAGGAGCTGGTTCTTTTGTGGTTGTAATGAACTAGTTTTCAAAGTGTATTTAAGATTTTGTGTAGTCCATTAGGTGCTTAAAGGTTTAGAATAGGTTAGAAATTTTCTCTTCTTTTGATCTAACTTTAAGATTAAAATTAAAAAAATTATCATAAAATGTTGTCCCAATTCCAAAGACGCTGTGATGCAGAGTAGAATATAAATAGAAACTGAATGCAATGATTCTATGTTTTTTTTCACAGCACAGCACAAAAAACATCAAATGTTTGAACTTAGAAAATGTACCCTTATGAGGGGGAAAAAATGTCAGTTTAAATTTCCTGGCAGCAACATGTCTCAGAACACTTGGGCCAGTGTAGCATCCCCACTTCTTTTGGAAACTACTGTTAAATGTTTGGGAACAGACGAGACCCGTTGTTGTGCTTCTGGGAGAGGAATATTGTTGGGACAGTGTAGTTTTTGTGTGTTTTTTGTTTGATGGTGCAATAAGTCTTTTCAGTTGGTGAAAGGTCTGCAGGTGCTCCTGAGCACATGCAGTGATTTCCATGACAGAATCAATCATGGAAATCACCGCATGTGCTGCTTGAGGCAGCCTCTCTGAATCTTTTGATGATATTAAGCACTGCAAATAATGAGATAAGCATAGAAAGGCCAGTTTTCAGAAACTCTAAGTTTAATGCAAGTTTATTTTGTGAAAAATCGAACTGATCCTATCAGGACAGCTGAAAAATCTTCTGCTGATTTAAGAAAAAAATTAGTTCCCCATTGTCCGAAGTCTCTGTGGATTAACTATCATCTCAAAATTCTTGTGCTATTCTGTTTGAGTATCAACTTTTAATTACAGTGGGGAGAACTTATAGATGTTTTTTCTTACTTTGAGATTTGTGTGTTGTGCTGAATAGTGTAAACTAAAGACAATTAAAATGTGGGGTACTACCTCAATATCCGGACATGGGGGTAAAAAATCTGTACTATCCCACAGCTGGACATTTGTTTACCCTAACGCACCTGCTTAGCCCGTGTCAGCCTGTTAGACTGTTTCAGCGCCCTCTGCCGGACACCATTTAGCATGACATTAGCTGGATTCAACAGTTTTACTACTGCATTTACTCAGGAACATTGGTGCTTATTTACCAAAATATTTTCTAGCAGAGAGCTGAACAGAACAGAGTCTGCGCAGACTTTGTCATGATGCGTATTGATCGGGAAGGGGTCCGGAGTCTGTGAGAGCGAACAGCGGGCTTTAGATTAACCGGACTTAGTAAAACAGTAATTGGATCCATCCGCCTCGGTAAGTTTTGTTTTTAAGACAGAGAAGAAAATCTGAAGACATGTAGGCCACTCCCAGTTATGCTTCTGTGCTCAGATGTTTTGAAAGTGTATACAAAATACGCTTCTTCTTCTTTCGCACAGCGAATACCTTCGTCAGACCAGGCATGGAGATCTCTGCAGAAGTTCAGCACTATTTAAAGTATAGTTTATTTTCTGGAAGATTCACCCAGATTCTGCAGTATAGTTTCATACTTAACAACCTAATTAAAAGTGCGTTTTTAAAAAAAGGAGCAAGCTTCGACTTTACTGTTTTCCTGCTGAGGTTTGTTTTTGCTTTACTGCGTTTGCGTCACACCGCGCTTAAATTTTGTTGCGCTTCTACCCTAAATTTTTTTGGTAGTCTTTCTCCTTTGGTGAATTTTGACCTTTATTACAAGCATAATTTCAATAGACTGTAAAATTACTTTGAACATCATCTCGCTGAAGAAAATCAATCGAATATGATTTCGTCATATGGAAAATTTGCGCTTTCCTCTGTTTGTTTGTCGTTTGTTTCTGTATTAAATTGCACAATACAATCTTAATTGTGATAGATTATAGTGTTTTAAAAATATCAAAAATAAATTTCTGGCAGGTTGTTTCTTGTCTGTTTAACAATAATCACTAACGAAGAAGAAACACTATCACAAAACCTAGGGTAGAAGCGCAAAGATATTTAAACGACCTTTGGCCTAAAAAAAAAAAAACAAACAAAAAACTTGACGTGTCCGCCTGTGTGATTGTGCGCTTGCCCAGAATTTGAGAGGAGATTGGTTGTTGTATGGACATGATGCAAGAGCATGTCGGAGCACTGGGCTTAGGTTCAACACTGAAAGAGCTGTGTCGCTTGACACTTTATTAGGTACACCTGTTTAACTGATTGTTAATACAAATACCTATTTAGCCGTCCAGTGGCAGCAACTCCGTGCATTTAGACATATAGCCATGGTCAAGACGACCTGCTGAGTTTAAATTGAGTATCAGAATGTAGAAGAGATTTTAATTTGCATTTGCAAAGAGGTCAAAGAACGAGGAGCGCAACAACCGTCTGCATGGCTTTTAACAGAAAATAATAATAACAAACACAGAATCATTTATAGAAACAAGGTATGTACCCGCCGTGGTCACAGAATACAATCAGACAAAACAATCTGTACAGTCGAGTATATCTTGTAATAGAGGATTATATAAAGACATGATGCTATGGAGCCTTCCATTCAGCCATATCAAATTAAAACAGAATCTTTCATCACAACATATTAAGGACATCCACACTCGTTGACATCATCAGGATCCAAGAACAAACTGCCATCGGTGAGAAAACGATGCTTTAGAACTGCCGCTCCCAAAGTCGAGAGTGCTGCAGCCCATTTAAAAAACAGAAAACCTAGCGGTGCTCACCCAATCTGAAATCCTCCCTCTAATTAAAATACAAAAGAAATGTATATATTTTCTTGAAAAACAAAAAACAAACAAACACAAACAACTCAGGCTGTTGGCTATAATTTGCTAATGTTACCCAATCATATGCATAATGTTAAGGCCAGTGTGTGACCCCGCCTGCCACAGGGATACAAATTTCAATACATGAGCAGAAAATTAAGGTCAGAGTAATGAATAATATGACAAACTAACCACCTCTTACTACCAGTTCGAATTCACTTTTTATATAAGTAAATTAACTTGTATGAATATGTAACTACACATACATACACATACTTCTGAGTAATTCCAAACCGAATTTCTGTTAATACTGTGGCCCACCCGCAGTACCTTTACAGCCCACCAGAGGGCCCCACCCCACACTTTCAAAGCAGGAAAAATACCCAGTGTATTAAAGCTTGTTTCTTTTTCTCTGCATCATTGGCATTAAATTTATGAAGTTTTACTACTGAAAATTTTGATATATCCCAGTAGACAGCTGAAGTAAAATTAATTAGGTTGCTGTTTGTAACAAAGCATAACTGTAAATTTCAGACTTTAAAATTTCATGTAGTTAAAAAGTTATGAGGTTTAAAAAATGCTGAGACATTAAAAAGTGCCACATTTTGACCTAACACTGTATACTTTCTGGTCTGTAACTCCTGTAATCTACATAGTATGTAGCATCCCATCCTTAAATATCCTAAAGTTAAAAAAAAGTATCTGATTCTGATGGTGTCGAGTGGGAAGCATTCAAAGAATGTTTCTTTTTTATTTTCCTTGCAATGACCAATTTGTCCAAATATTGGACATTCATGGAGTTCAGTCTTTGATCTTTCAGAAAAGATGTCCTCCCAAGTCAGGCTGAGGCTGCTGCCGAGCACCAGGTGTCTGTTTGATGAGCCCGTTCAGCTGAAAGTGGCCGGGCTGCGGTCAAGGCAGGTGGTCACTATCAGAGCCACATCGACCGACGAGAGAGAAGTGGTGTTCGGCTCTTCAGCCACTTACAGGGCAGATGATGGCGGAGAGGTCGACCTGAACAGAGACCCCTCACTCAACGGGAGCTACGTTGGAGTGCAGCCCATGGGTCTGCTGCAGTCACTGAAGGCAGACACTTTACACAAGTACTTCTTCAAGAACAAAGCTCTGAACCCTCACGTGGTGAAGTTTTCTGTGCACGAACAGGAGGGGGACGGCAGGATGCTGGCAGAAGAGACAAACGAGAGGTTTCTGATGGGAGACGGGGTCAGTCGGGACCCAATCAAAGAGGGGAACATACGAGGAGTCTTGTTTACACCCCCAGGTACTGTATGTGGTTTTCCACTTAGAAGTATTCACTATCATTACAGTGGGTTTTTTTTTTTAAAGGTGGTGAAGGTATATAAATAAAAACTTTTTCAGCAAAGGATACATCACTTTTCTGGATTCATTTTCTCATTTATCTAATGCGTGAGTCCTGCTTGAGAGGGGAAATCAGTCTGAGTAGGCCAGGTTGAAATTCAATTTCAATTCAGTTTTATTTATATAGCGCCAAATCACAACAACAGTCGCCTCAAGGTGCTTTATATTGTAAGGCAGACCCTACAGCAGGGGTGGGCAATTCCAGGCCCCGAGGGCCGGTGTCCCTGCAGGTTTTAGATCTCACCTTGGGTCTACACACCTGAATCACATGATTAGTTCGTTACCAGCCCTCTGGAGAACATCAGGACATGTTGAGGAGATAATTTAGCCATTTAAATCAGCTGTGTTGGTTCAAGGACACATGTAAAACCTGCAGGGACACCGGCCCTCGGTGCCCACCCCTGCCCTACAGTAATACATACAGAGAAAAACCCAACAATCAAATGACCCCCTGTGAGCAAGCACTTTGGCGACAGTGGGAAGGAAAAACTCCCTTTTAACAGGAAGAAACCTCCGGCAGAACCAGGCTTAGGGAGGGGCGGCCATCTGCTGCGACCGGTTGGGGTGAGAGAAGGAAGACAGGATAGAAGACGTGCTGTGGTAGAGAGACAGAGATTAATAACAAATGTCTTGAAAGATGTCTCAGTTCCTAAAATGCATCTGGAGGACAGATGCATTTTAGGGTGGCTTGTCAAATTAGCTGTAATCATTTTTGCACAGCTGTGTCCTTTGTAGAAGTACTTATTGTACTACTTTGTGAAGTTATTTAAAAGTATCCTTAAATATAAAAAAAATGTCTTGAACACCTCTGAGATCATAAAATACAGAAGTAACTGGGCTGTAATGAAACTATATATGATGAAACTTACACCAAAATCATGATACATGTGTGAAAAAGATTTTTAGCCATATTTAAACTGGAATATATAGATGATGTGTTGAATATGGATCTTTTATTGTAGGACTTTAGGTTAAAATTGCACATTATGCATGATTATAACCTACTACTTACATTAATCTTTTGTTGTCTGTGTTCTAGGAGAAGGTCCGTTCCCTGCTGTGCTGGATCTGGGCACCTTCATGTCTGAGAAAAGAGCCTGTTTGCTGGCCAACAAAGGGTTTCTGGTCCTCAGTACAGCTGTGTTCAATGACAGACAAAATATGAAAGAGATACATCTGGACCCCTTTAAAGAAGCTGTGGATTTCTTACGCCACCACCCCAAGGTGGGTCCAGTGGGTGACATTTAAGCCAGCAGCATAACATTACAAGAACCCATGTAACTGTGTGTTCAGACCAAATGTGAAGCAAATTTTTTTGGGGGGGATGATTGCATGCATAGTCTGTGAAATGCAGTGAACTGGTTAAAAATCAGTCAGGTTTGAAGAATTGCTTGGCAAAAAGTGAGATACTGCTTTAGGGAGTCCTAGTTATGTGTAGTTATGAGTTATGTGGCAGAACACTCATTTTTTCTTTACTGTTCCAGTTTAAATGCCCAGTAGGTCACAACTTTTAATACTTCGGAATTGCCAGTTTCTGAGCTCTTTGTGTGTTTATCACCTTTAATCTGTGCGTTATTTCACAGGCGGGCAGTAAAGGAGTCGGCGTAATATCAAGATCAAAGGGAACGGATATCGCGCTCTCTCTTGCTGCGTTCGTGCCTGGTGTCCAGGCCGTAGTTTGGATCAATGGCACCAGTGCCAGTGTGGGCACTCCCCTCTACTACAAGAAACAGCAGATCCTCTCACCCTTAATGTTTGACTTCAGCAAGGTGATTACCACCAAGTCTGGAGCAAACCTTATCAAGTATGCTATTGAAGATCCCTTGGAAGAGAAGAACAAAGGAAGCCTCGTCCCCATTGAACGAGCCAAGAGCCAGTTCCTCTTTGTGGCTGCAGAGGACGACCTCAACTGGGACAGCAAGGCCTACATGGACGAGATGGTGGAGAGACTGACGCGTCATGGGAAGGAGAACTTTGAGACTGTTTTTTATCCTGGAGCTGGACATTTGCTGGAGCCACCCTATGGACCCTTCTGCTCCTCTGCTTTACATGGGATGCTTAGCTTCTCAGTGGTGTGGGGAGGGGAGCCCAGGGCCCACGCAGCAGCAGAGATCACCTGTGGAAGAAGATCCAGGAGTTCTTAAGAACTCACCTGAGTTGTGATGATGCACAGACTAAAGCCAATTTATAAACAGGATTAGAAAGGAAAAAAAACAAAACAACAACAACTATTCAATATATTATTTTATTTGCTTGTGAATATTTTCCGTTCCTGTCTTTGAATGCATTTCATGTTTGATTTTAATATCAGAATACTTTAATAATACCTAAGGAAATTAAATGGGTTACAGTTACTCCAGGACAACAGTAACTTCTTCTTCACCTCATCCAGCTCTTCTGACTGCTGCTGAGCTCCAAAGCCTTTTACCTGTTTGGAATTTGTGTTGACTGAATACATAAATACATAAATCAAGTTTAATACAACGGCAGCTATCTTTGAAAGAAAGAATGGAAATAAATGACATTTGTGTTCAGCCTGTGAGTGACCATCCTACAGCTATCTGGGTAAGGTCACTACCAGAAAACAGCAAGGAAGGAGACCAAAGACACCACCTGGGAGATATCGCTACAGAATACATGTTACAATACAAATGCGAACACACACACAGGAACAAAAGGTTAAACCATACAAGACCAACTCCAAGTTAAAGAACTGCATTATTATAGCACATTTCTAAAAAAATATTTCACTACCACAGTAATACAATGATGAAAATGGCAGCACAGAAAACTAGCACATTACTCATCAATGCTGCTCTTTTTTATGATACATAAAAATGTTTTTTTTAAATAATGATGTATTGAAAAACAAGACAAAATAAGTGTAAAAACCTGTTTCTTGTAGTTGTGAAAGTATTCGCACCACTATCAACTACAGCAGACTCCAAATGTGTGTTTGTCATCCTTTAATAGCATGTAACTGTAACGACAGATTAACTGCTAACAGACGTTATCTATTTGTTAAACTCAAAAATTAAACATTATGATTTAATTTATGACTGTTTTATACATTGACTGTTTTCTACAGTCAATGGTTTTATAGGTTCACCTAATTTGTTTATCAATCTGATCACGCTTTTCTGCTTTGGGGCGGGACGAGTAGTAAAGGTTCGCGTGAACCTGTGGGAGCTGACACAGAAGCTAAGTCCTAAGCATTGTGGGATCTGTTGTGGATTACATGTAAGTGTATCTCCAAAAGTTGAATCTGTTCATCTGGACGTAGCATTCTTGGGGTGGACCAGTTTTTGGCGCAGCGTATTTTGGGGTTTAAAAGCCACAGAGACCCGGTGTTTAGAAAAAGCCGATCCAGGAGAGAAGGACAACCGCTGCCCAGGCGAAAACCTGTAGTGATCCCATATGTGTCAGGAGTATCGGAACAGTTGAGACGCATTTTTTCTAAACACCGGGTCTCTGTGGCTTTTAAACCCCAAAATACGCTGCGCCAAAAACTGGTCCACCCCAAGAATCGGGTCCCCCGACACAAACAGAGTAACATAGTGTACGCTGTTAAGTGCCAGGAGGATTGCCAGGATTTATACATCGGGGAAACCAAACAACCTCTGGTGAAGCGGATGGCACAACACAGAAGAGCTACCTCGTCAGGCCAGGACTCTGCAGTTTATTTACACCTACAGGCCAGTGGACACTCTTTCAACGATGAGGATGTACACATCCTGGACAGGGAAGAACGCTGGTTTGAGCGCGGAGTCAAGGAGGCCATTTACGTGAAAAGAGAAAGACCATCTCTGAATCAAGGAGGGGGCCTAAGGGTACATCTTTCGCCATCTTACAATGCTGTGATTGCAGCCATTCCCCAACTCTCTGTGAATGGTACTCATGGCCATTGATCAGTGTTCTTTGATCAGTGGGTTTTGGTTTGATTGTTGATCAATGGTCATGGGAATTTGCATAATTATGATTAAGGAACTGACCTCACAGCCCATTGTTCCTTCAGTGGGCTGGTTTCAGTCATTATGCAAATGTACTGTTTATAAGGTTTGGGGAAACCTGCAGTCAGCTGAGACTGAAGAAGTCACTTGGATGAGTGACGAAACGTTTCTCCCACAAAACGCTACGTCCAGATGAACAGATTCAACTTTTGGAGATTTACTTTCCTGGATGATTGAGAATGCATCAAGACATGTAAGTGTATCATTGAGGTCGACTACCCGTGGTCCTGATATATGTTTGTGATCTGCAAGAGGTAAACGAGAGTGTGTGCCTTGACTTGGTGCTGTAACGTGAAATATGACGCTATCTATCGGCCTGTTAATTAGCGCAGTTTATAGCATTAAATAGCTTTATTTGCTATAATACCATGCTGTTTGTTTTAGCGTTGTGCTAAAACTTCTCAATTAAAGCATACTAACGCTAAGTCGTCATGACATAGCGCCTGGTATTGTAGCTCAACTGTTTCGATGTGTTTAGAAGCCGATGGACTCTGTGAACAGAGAGGGGGAGAGAGAAGTTTCTGCCCAGACGGAGCTGCTGTTTTCTCAGTCCTGATTCTCTTCACTGCTGAGAGCTAACTGTTTAGCTGCAACTGCTAACTGCCCATTTCTGACTACCCCTACTAACAAACTCATTGGACTCGTGAGTACTAACTGAACTAAAGTGCACGTGCTTAAACTCAAACTGAGCAGTTTTAGACCTCACTACACCCGAACTTAAAAACAGGTCTGCAACAAATACTATGCTTCAGGTTTAATATGGACAAGTAAATGTGTGTGTATGTGGGGGGCCCACCAGTACAAATATGTTTTAAGTTGATAGTAACTGTTTTAGTTGTACCCAGAGGTATTTCAAAGGTGAAAGCCATTCCACTCTAAAGGTGTAAGGTTTTATGACTGAAACCAGAGTTAGGACTTAAGAGACCTGGTGTTTTATTTTGAAAATCTTAATTTATATACCATGCAGTAATTGTTACATTGGGTTTTATTTTGGTTCATTTCATAAGAAAGTAACTGTTTTCAGTTTATTTAATTTTTTCCTTTCCCAAATAAATACCCAGTGAAGAATGAATTTTGTGTAAGATACAGTTGTGGTGGTATTTATTAATCTAATTAGAAGGGATTGGTAGTCATATA